>NC_081414.1:404462906-404725406 GCF_030272615.1 Cryptomeria japonica
AACAATTTGTTGACTCATCCATTCTAACCATACCTCAAGAAAGGGTAAACCATCGTAGATATAACTTTGTGTCATTAACATATAAACTCAAAAATAAAATAGTCTCTATATATCCATCATCCTATCTCAAATACAACATACAAATTCATAAATAACCATAAATAAGGCCAACTAAAGAAGTCTATATTAACACCGAATCAATCTTATGGATATAGATAGTCCACTTTTGAGTCATCTCACTGCAACCAAATGGGTGACCAACACAAACAATTACATAACTCATAGATCCTATTGAAATGAAACATGCAAACTCATCATCACATTAGTAATTAGCAAACCAACATATCAAAGAGAAACTTGACATAAATATCAAGAAAATCCCACTACATGAGTAATGTTAAATCTTTAAAATATCAGAGCAGACCAAGTCTACCTATAGTAATTCACATAGAGGATGTGACTAACTCCTCTATTACTTAGAGTTAAGAAAACATACGATAAAATACAATTTTTTTTTAATATTGATTAGAGTAAATAAACGAGAGTATATAGCTTGTGTGTAAAACTGGCTGTTATATCAAAAAAGTCATATAAAAAAATAGACTTTCTGGATGTTGTTCATACTGCCAACCTATCAGAGTATAATTGTCTAGTTACATGTATATATAGGACTAACTAATTACATGTATATATATGACTGTTAACATAATTGTGCACAAAGTAAACATAATTCCTCAAAAATATGTAAGGCCAAATTTACATCCACGCAATGCAACCCAACCCAGTGGGCCTTCCATCCATACTATTCTCTGTGTTGGCATTGCATGAAGATTACATTGATGAAGTATAGTGTTGTCATTGATGTCAATAGTAACTGGTAATGAAGTTGTATTGCAATCGGTAATGGTGCAGTAATGCAACTAGTAGTAAAGCAGTGAAGGGAACCGGTATTGTTATTGAAGCAGAGTGATCAACCGGTAACCCTAACCAGTTGATAAGCAGAACCCTAACCAATGAAGCTTGGTGAATCGGTTGTGATGATCTATGAACGAATGATGATCATAGATGAAGATGCCATGTATGCATGATGCACATGATGAGTTTGAAAGTGGTTTTGGTGCGTGAAGATAACCGTTTATCTTGGGAATGATCAAATGCATAGCATGAAGTGAAAAATGCGTGATGAGCTATAGGATCCAATGTGCAATGATCCAGAAGAAGTTGATGTTGTCTATCTATTTATTCACCCCCCCCTCTCAGTAGTTGACCAGATCCTTATAGTTTCATCATATTATCAAATGGTATCAGAGCATTTTTGGTCCTCTTGAGTTTAAGCCTAATACCTTGAGGAAAAGATCTAGGAGAACATGATGAAGAAAGAAGGTCCGAAATTCAATAGGGAAAATTACTGAATCTAGAATGATAGGATGAAGATCTATATCAAGAGCTTAGGGAGTCAATATTGGGAACATGTTGTTACTAATTATAACTTGCCTAGTGGGTTTCTGTCAGATGATCAAAAGAAGGAGCAACAGGAGAACAATCAAGCATTGGAGGCCATCATTAGTTCCTTTTCTGATTCAGAGTATGTTGATGTTAATGGATTGGAGACTGCACATGAATTATGGAAGAAACTGGAAGATATCTATAGCGGTGATAAGCATGTGCATATTTCCAAAGAAGAGAGTCTTAGAGGGGAATTTGATGATATGCGGATGGCTGAAGGAGAAAGCATTCAAGAGTATGGTCAGAGGATCAAGGAGATAGTAGGAGAGATCAAAAGTGTTGGAGGTACAGTGGAGGATACCATAGTGGTTAGGAAGGTGTTGATAACCCTTCTACCGGTCTACGCTATCCGAGTTGCAGCCATTCAGGAACTCAAGTCTATTGATAAAACAAAGGTAACTCTTGACTTCATCATTGGTAAATTAACTGCATTTGAATTAAATGGTTTTGATGAAAGTGTTCAGAGATTAGAATCTACATTTAGAGCCTTAGTTTTAAACCCATCAGTAAGGAAAAGGAGAGAAGTGAGCTATAGTCATGAGTCTAGATCTAGTAGAGAGGTAGATGATGAAGATAGTTTGATTGAGCTTGAAACATTGTTGGCCAAGAGGTTACCCAAAGGTACCAGTAAGTACAGAGGTAAACTACCTTTGAAATGTTTTGCATGTAACCGGATTGGACATATTGCTGCTAACTGTCTAAATGGAGATAATGAGCAAAAACGTGAGAAGTATAAGAAGTATAAAGGCAAAGGTAAAAGAGATTGTCTCATTGCAGTGGATGGAGGAATTACAGATGAAGAATCTAAGGAAGATGCAAATGAGGACATTGTCTTTGTTGCTATTAAAGAAGAGATATCAGATCAGAAGGCATTGGTCTCTCACATGGATAGTTCTAATGACTGGATTATAGATAGTGGTTGTTCACACCACATCGTCGGTGACCGTAGTAAGTTTATTACTTTGAGAGAGTTTAATGGAGGTGTTGTGAGATTTGGGAATGACTCACCCTACATGGTGAAAGGAAATGGATCCATCTCTCTGAATGGTAAGAGTAGTGCAGATGATGTCTATTGGGTTGAAGGACTAAAACACAATCTTTTGAGTGTTTCTCAACTCAATGACAAAGGTTACCCACTAGAAATCAAGAAAGGAGTCTGCAATATTTATGGAAGCAAAGGTGAACTGATTGCAACCGACAAACAGACTAGAGGTAACTTGTTTCATTTAGGCTCTAGAGTCAACAATTGTTTAATTGCAAAACTAGAAGATAGTTGGCTTTGACATCGGAGATTTTGTCATGTAAATTTTGATAACATTGTAAAATTCATTAAGACCAAATCAGTAAGAGGTTTGCCACAGTTGGACAAACCGGTGAATGCTTTGTGCAAGGAATTCCAGTTAGGGAAGATGACATCCTCAACCTTTAAGAGAAAATCTTTCTCAGTAGAACATTTGCTAGATTTGGTTCATACCGACCTTTGTGGACCAATGAGGACTAGGAGTATTCAAGGTGATTGGTACTTCATGATTTTTACCGATGATTGCTCAAGGATGACGTGGGTCACATTCTTGAAAGACAAGATAGAAGCATTTAGCAAGTTTAAGGCATTCAGAGCCTTAGTTGAAAATGAAAGTGAAATGAAGATAAAATGCTTAAGAACTGATCAAGGTGGTGAATTTCCTTAAGAGGAATTCACTAGATACCGTGAAGACAATGGAATTAAGAGGAAACTTTATGCACCTAGGACACCACAACAGAATGGTATTGTAGAAAGGAACAACCGATCAATAGTTGAAGCTGCTAGGACTATGATAATTCAAGGAGGTGTAGTAAGACATTTTGGAGAGAAGCTGTCAGCAAAACTATTTACACAATGAACCAGATACTAGTTAAAAGAGGTAAGGACAAAACTCCCTATGAGTACTGGTATGGTAGATCACCTAATGTCAGTTACTTTAAAAATTTTGGTAGCAGATGTTTTATCCAAAGAGGTGATTATGTTGGTAAGTTTGATGTGAAGAGTGATGAAGGCATATTTCTTGGTTACTCCACTAAGAGCAAAGCTTACAAGTGTTACAACAACTGGACTAATAAGATCATTGAAAGTGTTAATGTTCGAGTTGATGAGTTTCTTGAGAAATCAATAGAAACCAGTAAAGAGAAGGAAGAAGAAGAACCTTACACATTGTTTTTGGAACCGGAACCGGTGAAGTCTGAAGTTGAAGAACAAAATAGAGAAGCCCCAGTTCAACTGAAACAAGAAGGTCCAACAGAAGATGAAGAAAGTGAAGAAGAAGAAGAAGAACCTAGAAATCAAGATCATGTTATTCCAAAGTATGTTAGACCCAATCATATCCCTGATCAAATTATTGGCAATAAGAATGTAGGTGTGCTAACTAGAACAAGCATTAGAGAGAACTCTTGTATGATTTCCACCATTGAGCCTAGAATTGCAAAAGAAGCATTTGCAGATGAAGACTGGATCAAGGCAATGGAAGAAGAACTTGACTAGATAGAGAAGAAGAACTTGACCAGATAGAGAAGAACAATACTTGGACATTGGTACCCAGACCAGAGAACAAGAATGTAATAGGTACAAAATGGGTAGTTAGAAATAAATTGAATGAAGATGGAGTAGTGGTCAGAAATAAAGCCAGACTCGTATGCAAAGGAGATGCACAAGAAGAAGGTGAAGACTATGGCGAGACATTTGCACCAGTTGTAAGATTGGAAGGAGTAAGGACTCTACTTGCATTTTCAATATACAAAGGATTCAAAGTATATTAGATGGATGTTAAGTCAACATTCCTAAATGGAATATTGGAAGATGAAGTCTACATTGAACAACCAGATGGTTATGATTTAACTGTAGAAAAGGATATGGTGTGCAAATTACATAAGGCATTATATGGACTGGAGCAAGCACCAAGAGCATGGTATGGAAGATTGCACTCTCACTTGGTGAAGATAGGTTTTCAAAGAACCAGTGAAGATAATAACATATATCTCAAGAAAGAAGGAGATAAGATACTGGTAAGTGAGGTATTTGTGGATGTTATCATTTTTGGAGGAAATGATGATATGTGTCATGATTTTGCTAATGAAATGAAGAGTGAGTTTGAGATGTCACTGGTAGGTGAGATAAAAAAATTTGTAGGTCTGCAAATCCAACAGATGAAGGAAGGTATTTTCATCACACAGTCCAAATATGTGAAAGAAGTGTTGAAGACTTTTGGAATGGCAGACTATAAACCAATTGGAACACCAATGGTCACAGGCTATAAATTATCTGAGGATGATTCTACATCAGTTGATGAAAAGGAGTACATGTCCATGATAGGTAAACTACTTTATGTTGTCCACAACAGACCAAACATTGCTCATGCAGTAGGATTGGTTGCCAGATTTCAGAAAATCCTGAAGGAGATACACATGGTTGCAACCAAAAGAATTTTCAGATATCTGAAAGGCACAATTGATTATGGATTATGGTAGCCATATGCAGGAGACTTTGATTTACATGTCTATACAGATGTAGACTAGGCAGGCAATGTTGATGACAGGAAGAGTACAACCGAAGGAGCATTTTTTCTTGGAGGCAGACTAGTGTCTTGGAGCAACAAGAAATAGAGTTGTATCTCTCAATCAAATGTAGAAGCTGAATATGTTACAACATATATGAATTGTACCCAAGCAATCTACATGAAACACATTCTAGAAGGTTTCAAGTTGAAGATATCAGAACTGGTAAGGATTTTCTGGGATAACACTAGTGCGATAAACATTTCTAAGAACCCGGTGTTGCATGCTAGGACACAACATATTGAGCTGAAGTATCATTTCTTGAGAGAGAAAGTGCAAAGTAAATATGTGTCACTGGAGCATGTATCTACTAAAGAACAACTAGCAGATATCTTTACTAAACCTCTACCTAAGGCTACATTTGAGTATCTTAGAGGTAAGCTAGGGGTTGTACCCCTACATGAAGTCATTTAAGTAGATGTGGAAGACATTAGTCCCAAGGCTTATTGAAAATATTGAAGCAGGATTGGTTTAGAGTGGAGCTACTCCACAAGGGGAGCAACTAGTTGTAGATCGGTGAAGCAAAGAATGGTTAACCTTCACTTTGGCATTGCTATCAAAGGGGGAGAAGAACTGTATATGATTGAATAGCCAGTTACCAGCTGAAGACATGAATATACAGTTGAAGGAGAGTACATAGAAAATGTAAACCAAGATTCCTCTACCTATGTATGTGTTTTACTCTCAACCATCACAATCAAAGGGTATTGATATTTGTATTGCCATCAATGCCAAAGGGGGATATTGTTGGCATTGCATGAAGATTGCATTGATCAAGTATAGTGTTGTCATTGATGTCAATAGTAACTGGTAATGAGTTGTATTGCAACCGATAATGATGCAGTAATGCAACCGGTAGTAAAGCAGTGAAGGCAACCGATATTGTTATTGAAGCAGAGTGATCAATGTTAGGACCCAGAGGCAATTGAGAGGGGGGGGGGTTGAATCAGTTGTCTATTAATTTCAACCCAAATATAACTTAATCAAACTTGATGCATAATACTAGTAAACCAAACTTAATGTCGGTTGACAGTTTAATAGTTAATAACAGTACCGATAAAGTTTAATGTATGAAATAGAAAGACAAATGACATCCAAAACACATAACACATATATTTATACATGGAAACCCTGTAAGGGGAAAAACCATGATGGGAAACCTTACCCACAATTAGATGATACTACTGCAGATGGTATGTGTGTACAAATGGGGTCTATACATGCAGAAAGGCCAACTGCCTAGAGCTCACTACTCAATCACAAAATGAGAGTCACACTGACTACAATTGGATGGTTAAATCCAATGATAATGTATTGCTCAAAATAGCATCTTCATATGTTGGATTTAGTACCGGTTAAGCTCTGATTGTCTTCTTCATACCTTCCTTGAATCTTCAAATGATGTCTACGTGAGTAGCTCTGCTTATATTCACATATACCTTATTACAATCCTTTTCCACACCTTCTACTACATAATCTCACAAATGAGATCTTACATATATACCAAAACCTAAGACCAAATGTGTAGGTCATCTCACTAAGAATATTACAATTAAATCAATTACAAATGAATCAATATGCGATGCATCATGTTGTCTTAATGCATTTACAATAATAACCAATCAATAGATCATCTCCACAACGTGTCGTGCTGATTTGGAATAGATAACACTTGCCGGTCCATAACCTAGACCAATTTGCTGGTAACAACAAATATGCAAACTCGATTAGACCAATAACCAAATCACCAAAACCAAGTGTCCAAACCATGTATTTGACATAACCAAGTAATCTCTAGATGATAACAAGTCATCCTCAGTGCCGGTGAACAATATAACCTACTGGTGAACCAGATACCGGTGATTGTGCATGTCACTGAACATGCCGGTGAACATAACCAAAGATCTCCAGTGCTGATAACTGTTGATAAGTGTTGAAAAGTGTTGACATCAATGACAAAACCAATGCAACACATCCATAATACCAACAATCTCCCCCTTTGGCATTGATGGCAACACAAGATGGAAAAACCATCTAAGTGCTAAAGCAGAAATGCCAAAAACCAAAAACCAACAATCCCCCAAAGAGATCAATTACCAGAAATCAAAATACATAATATCTCTCCCCCTAGGAATAATCTCTCCCCAAAAGATAATTTTTTTTTCCATAGATACCTCTCCCCCTTTGACATCAAATGCCAAAGAAATACAAAACCAGATACAATCAGTTCATAGAACTTATTACAAATACCAACTTATCCAACTACTCCCCCTGAGAAGTAGCTCTCCTTCATCAAAGCCAGAAAAAAGTTTCTCTGTTAATTCCTGCCAGTCTGATGCCAATATCCAACTGTCTAAGTCTCTACCGGTGAGGGTATTACCCCAAGCTTCTCTCTAAGATATTCAAAAGTTTACTTAGGCAAAGGCTTAGTAAAGATATCTGCAATCTGCTCTTTAATATTCACATAAACCAATTTCACTCCTTTTGCTTCAACATTCTCTTTCATAAAATTGAATTTGATAGAAACATGTTTAGTTTTAGAGTGAAATACTGGATTCTTTGATATATCAATTGCTACCATATTATCACAGTAAATGATTATAGGTTCTTTACATTTTACCTTTATGTCCAACATTTGCTTAATCCATAATACCTGAGTACAATTAGTTGCTACTGCAACATATTCTGATTCTGCTGTTGATAATGATGTACAACTTTGTTTCTTGCTCAACCATGAAATCAATTTGCTACCAAGAAAGAATGCTCCGCCGGTGGTGCTCTTCCTATCATCTACATCTCCTACCCAATTTGCATCTATGTATGCACACAAATCAAAATTTTCATCTTTAGGATACCATAAACCAAGATTTGTTATGCCTTGTAAATACCAAAAAATCCTTTTCACTGTTGATTCATGATTTTCTTTAGGATTACTCTGAAATCTTGAAACAATACATACTGCATTCATAATATCAAGTCTTGTTTGTGTCAAATACAGTAAACCTCCAATCATAGATTTATATCTTGTCGGATTAATAGGTGCTAATTCATCCTTCAATGATAGTTTATCAGTTGTAGTCATAGGAGTACTTACCGGTTTAGAGTTTTCCATACCAAATTTCTTTAGTAGTTATTTCAAGTACTTTGATTGACATATGAATATAACTTTATCAGTCTGTGAAATTTGCAATCCTAAAAAGAATTTTATCTCCCCAATCATAGACATTTAAAATTCTTCCTGCATCTTATTAGAAAAGTCTTTACACAATCCATCTTCTCCTCCAAAAATGATATCATCAACAAAAACTTCAATAACCAAGATTCCATCATTAGTCACTTTGAAATATAAGTTGCTGTCAGCATTACCTTTAGTGTAACCAAGCTTCAAAAGATATTTGTCCAATCTAGCATACCAAGCTCTAGGAGCTTGCTTTAATCCATATAAAGCTTTCCTTAACCTGCAAACCATTTATTTGTGATTTGTCAAAGAAAATCCATCAGGTTGTTCAATGTAAACTTCCTCTTCAAGATCACCATTCAGAAATGCACATTTAACATCCATTTGATATACTTTATAGTTCTTGTGTGCTACAAATGCTAAAAATAGTCTGACTGCCTCAATTCTAGCTACCGGTGCAAAGGATTCATTGTAATCAATTCCCTCTTTCTGTGAATATCCCTTACACACTAATCTTGCTTTGTTTCTAATTACCTTACCATCTTCATTAAGTTTATTTATGAATACCCATTTTGTTCCAATTACATTTTTGTTTTTAGGTCGGGGAACTAATGTCCAAGTGTTATTCTTTTCAATTTGTTCCAATTCATCTTCCATAGCTTTAATCCAATGTTTATCTTCACGTGCCTCAAAGATAGTTGCTGGTTCAATTTGAGAAATTAGACATACCTCTTCATTTGCCAGTCTTCCTCTTGTCATAACTCCTTGATACTTATTCCCAATTATATGACTTTCAGAGTGATTCAATCTTACATACCTGGGTGTATTCACTTGCTGTTGTTCTTCAGTTACTGTGGAATTCTCAGATGATGTCAGTGTGACTGGATCAACATTTTGTATCGGTGCATTCTGTATAGGTTCATTTATGATTATTTCAACTGCCGGTTCAGAGTCCATAGACCTTGAATTACCTCTAAACTATTCATCAATCTTCACCTTTGCACTCTCAATGATTTTCTGCAATCTTTTATGAAAACATCTATATGCCTTGCTCTTAGATGAATAACCAAGAAATATTCCTTCATCACTTCTAGGATCAAATTTGCCAATATAATCATCTCTCCTAATATAACATTTGCTTCCAAATATTCTGAAATATTTAAGAGTAGGAGTATTACCAAGCCATAGTTCATGAGGGATCTTACTGGTTTCACCTTTGATACGAACTCTATTAAATGTGTAAACTGTTGTATTCACTGCTTCTCTCCAATACACATGAGGTAGGTTTGCTTCTAATATCGTGCTTCTAGCTGCATCTAGAATAGTTTTGTTCTTCCTTTCCACAACTCCATTCTGCTGGGGTGTCCGAGGTGCTGATAGTTGTCTTCTGATTCCATTAACTTCACAAAATGTATTAAATTCCTTATATGTGAATTCACCTCCTTGATTTGATCTTAAACATTTGATTTTCTTACCAGTTTCATTCTATACCATTACCTTGAATAGTTTGAATTTTCCAAAGGCTTTTGATTTCTCCCTGAGAAAAGTAACCCAACACATTCTAGAATAATCATCAATGATTAGCATAAAATATCTATCTCCTTGTAAACTTCTAGTTCTTGCCGGACCACATAAATCAATGTGAATTAAATCAAGAACATTATTGGATTTCTCTAGAATACTCTTAAAAGTTGTTCTAACTTGCTTTCCAAATTGACATTCCTTACATACCAGATTGTGAGGTTTTACAATCTTAGGTAAATCCCTTACTGCCTTAGTTGTATTGATCTTCACAATGCCATCAAAATTTACATGACAAAGTCTCTTATGCCATAACCAACTTTCATCAATATGTGCAATTAAGCATGTCTTCTCATTGTTATTCAAGTGAAAGATATTACCGCTAGTCTGATTACCGGTTGCAATTTCCAAACTAGTTCTATTCATGATTTTGCATTTACCATTCTTGAATTGTAACTGAAATCCCTTTTCAACTAATTGACCAACACTCAAAAGATTATGCTTTAAACCTTCAACATAATAAACGTTGTCAATATTGTCCTTACCATCAAAAGATATAGTGGCTTTTCCTCTGATCAAACAAGCTTTATCATCCTCAAATCTTACTAGACCTCCATTGTATTCCTGAAAGGTTAAGAATTTACTTTTATCACCAGTCATATGATGTGAACATCCAGAATCAATGATCCATTCATCCTTTTCTTCAATTTTAGCTGCTAGGGCCTGCTCTACCGGTTGTACAGTACGTGCCGGTTGATCTTCTATTATTGCAACAAAATCCCATCCATTGTCTGTCGGTTCCTCATCAGAATCATCAGTAACTCCTTCATCATCATAGTAACATGATTTGTCTCTATTCTTCTTAAATCTGTATCTCTGATATTCAGGGTTAGGCTTATATGTTGTTTTAGCTTCTTCTTTCAATCTTGCATGTCTATCAGGACACCTAGATGCCATATGACTAATTTTATTGCAGTTAAAACATTTAAATGGTGCTTTACCTTCATACTTACTTCCAACTGGACCTTTAGGCATTTTTCTTGCAAATAGTGCTTCAAGCTCTTCAAGTTCTTCATTTTCCCTTCTGATGTCTTCAAGTTCTCTTGCATAAAGTGCTTTCTAATCAGATTTCTCAGATGATGATGATGATTCTTTGAAAGATAAATCTGTCTTAATTGTAGCAACATGACCAAATTCCTCAAGTTCAAAAGCTGAAAGTTTTCCAACCAAAGTATCTCTAGATACTGATGTATTAGGTATTGTTCTCAATTCATTAATAACAGTTAATTTTATTTTGTATATTGGTGGCAATGCTCTTAAAAGTTTAAAAACAATTTCATCTTCACTTAAGGATCCTCCACAACATTGTATACCCAAAACAATTTCATTAACTCTTTCCATAAAAGCAGAAATTCTTTCATCTTCTTCCATTTTCAGATTTTCATACCTGACCCAGAAACATTCTAGTTTTGCAATTTTGACAGTGGTATCACCTTCATTCAATGTCTCCAATTTGTCCCAAATAGCTTTAGTAGTAGATCGGTGTGATAATCCCATGATTTTCTGATATGACAATGTGCTCAAAAGTGCTTCTCTTGCTTTGGAATCATTCTCCTGATCTTTAGCCAATGTTGGTGGATTAGGTTGACTCTGTGTAGGACCAACATAGCCATTCTTTGTAACATCCCATATGTCTCTTCCAATGCAATTCAGATGTGTCTCCATTCTGATCTTCCATATACCATAGTTAGTTCCATCAAGCTTCATATGTCCTTGAAATAGTTAGTTGCCATAGAATCTCCTCAAGCTGTTAAACTTCTACAAAAAGAGGACTTAGCTCTGATACCTATTGTTAGGACCCAGAGGCAACTGAGAGGGGGGGGGGTGAATCAGTTGTCTATTTATTTCAACCCAAATATAACTTAATCAAACTTGATGCATAATACCGGTAAACCAAACTTAATGCCGATCGACAGTTTAACAGTTAATAACAATACCGGTAAAGTTTAATGCATGAAACATAAAGACAAATAATATCCACAACACATAACACATATATTTGTACGTGGACATCCTGTAAGGGGAAAAACCACGATGGGAAACCTTACCCACAATCAGATGATACTGCTGCAGATAGTATGTGTGTACAAATGGGGTCTGCACATGCAGAAAGTCCAACTGCCTAGAGCTCACTGCTCAATCACAAAATGGGAGTCACACTGACTACAATCGGATGGTTAAATCCAATGATAATGTACTGCTCAAAATAGCATCTTCATATGCTAGATTCAGTACCGGTTAAGCTCTGATTGTCTTCTTCATACCTTCCTTGAATCTTCAAATGATGTCTACGTGAGTAGCTCGGCTTATATTCGCATATACCTTATTACAATCCTTTTCCACACCTTCTACTACATAATCTCACAAATGAGATCTTACATATATACCAAAACCTAAGACTAAATGTGTAGGTCATCTCACTAAGAATATTACAATTAAATCAATTACAAATGAATCAATATGCGATGCATCATGTCGGCTTAATGCATTTACAATAATAACCAATCAATAGATCATCTCTATAACGTGTCGTGCTAATCTGGAATAGATAACGCTTGCCGATCCATAACCTAGACCAATTTGTCGGTAACAAAAAATATGCAAACTCGATTAGACCAATAACCAAATCACCAAAACCAAGTGTCCAAACCATGTCTTCGACATAACCAAGTAATCTAGATGATAACAAGTCATCCTCAGTGCCGGTGAACAATATAACCTACCGGTGAACCAGATACCGGTGACTATGCATAAGTCACTGAACATGCCGGTGAACATAACCAAAGATCTTCGGTGCTGATAACTATTGATAAGTGTTGACAAGTGTTGACATCAATGACAAAACCAATGCAACACATCCATAATACCAACAATCAATCGGTAACCCTAACCAGTTGATAAGAAGAACCCTAACCGGTGGAGCTTGGTGAATCGATTGTGATGATCTATGATCGAATGATGATCAAAGATGAAGATCACGTATGCATGATGCACCAGATGAGTTTCAAAGTGGTTTTGGCACGTGAAGATAACCGTTTATCTTGGGAATGATCAAATGCATAGCATGAAGTGAAAAAAGCGTGATGAGATATAGGATCCAATGTGCGGTGATCCAAGAGCGGTTGATGTTGTCTAGAACAATGTGTAGTTGATTGCTATGTAATCTAATGGTTATGATTGAACCGATATGTTTGTAATCTCTATGAGATTTGTAAGTTTTGTCTTGTGTTACCGACCTACTATATTTGTATTTAAGGTTGATGAGTTATTTGTAATTATGTTGGAAATTTGGTTAAGTGTGGTAGTGAGACTGTTGCCGAACCAGGAGTGTCTGCAGAATGTTGTGAAGGTAGATAGGAGTGATAAAGGATCTGATTAAGCAAGATAGTGCTATTACCAGATCAACAAAGTGACTGTTGTTCTCTAACCATTACAATAGTTAAATCCCTTAACTGGGTAAGATTTAACATGCTTGGTGTTTTTGAAAACAAGGTGATCCATTATCTTGGATTTGAAATCCTCTATCAAGGTTACCTCTAACAGTGTATTACCTTTAACAAGGTATTGTACAGGTATTGTAGTGAATTCCTTAACCGGGTTGTCCTTAGCCAGATCTGTTCTTAACAGGATATTATTGTATAATCTTCTAACAAGGCTTGGATCCTAATAGGGCGAACTCCAGAAGAGTTCAAAATACTTGTGGGTATTCATCCCCACTATGCTTTTTACCATTTGGGTTTCCACGTTAAAAATCATTGTGTCAAGTGGTGAATGATTTTGTGGATGTGTTTTGATATGGTTGATATGATTAATTGGTAAATCCACTTATATATATTTAGATGACCAGAAGTGATCTAAAATGATCTATTATTGATGTTAGTGAAAAGATTTAATGTTTTGGTTAAATGGTATGTGAGTTTCAGATCTGTTGCATTGTATCATTGATGTTTTGGTAAACTGGTAAAGTTTGATAGTGCAGTTGCAGTTTTTGATACAGTGACTAAACTAGTTAGGTTAGCAAGTTGTTTCTGAGTTAGAATTAAGTTTGGTGAAAGTTTAGTTTATTTTCTATCTACTGATTCACCCCCCCCTCTCAGTAGTTGACCAGATCCTTATAGTTTCATCATATTATCACTCTGGTCATCCCTCAATCTGACATAATATATCATCTGTTGGTGTAACAAGTCACAATTGCCCCTAATTTCTTTCATGAGAGCATCCAAGGCATTGAAAAAGGGATTTCTTTCAGTGTTCACTCTTCCCCAGGTGTAATCGTGAGAAATCTCATAGATTAAGATCTTGGCATGACCATCAGTCAAGAACCTTCAAAATTTCTCGTTGTTCATTTTGATCACCATAGTCATCTATCTTCAAAGTATCACATCTTTTGGGAAGATGCAAGGAAACACAAACATTATAAATAATGTTATAAGTCTTCCTATTAGAGGCAGGGAGTTGATACTTACTTGAGAGAACATCCTATGAGATGAGATCACCATTAGAAATTATATCTTTAAAGCAACACATGTCTTTGCTTGCCCATCTTTTGGCCAAGAAACCTTGAGTAAGAGCATGGGGTTTGCCATTGTGGAACAAGTTCCACCAAATTGACCTTCCCCACATATGAGATTATCCCTACTGGTCCCACAATTAGTTATACTATGCCTAACACTCTCCCACACCCTCCATATTGATTTGAACATTGATGAGCCCGCGATAGAGACAGGGAAATTTCCAGCTAAAAGGTCACTATGTGGAAGGGATTTCTAGGATTTAGAAGACTTAGGAACTCCCAACCTGATGTTGTTCCTGACTAATGTCTTCCATGGCTCATTACCATCCAATGCATGGAATATCCACTTTGCAGCAAGTGCAATTCCTTGAACTTTAAGGTCTTTCAGTCCCAGACCTCCAATCTCCTTATCCATACAATACCATTGCCAATTAACCAAATGTGCCTTTCTATTCCCTTTTCCATCATACCATAGGAAATTTCTAATGGTCTTCTGTAGTGCATTGATTTGGTAATTACTGAACATCCACACTGAGGCATAGTAGATATTGTACGAATAGATAATTTTTTGACAAACTTTTACTCTCCCTGCTAGTGAGAGGTAGTGGCTATTCCACTTGGTGATTTTTCCATCAATCTTACTTTTGATCTGATTCCACATATCTTTAAGACAAGGAGAGACTGAGAAGGGAATCCCTAGATATCTGACAATCTTGCTAGGTCCTCCCCACTGATACCCATATGGAGAAAGCCATTCCGGGGGGTTCTTAGACCAATTAAGCAAAGTGGACTTAGTCTAAGAGATTCTTACCATAGATGCATAATAGAACATCCTGAGTTTGAAGGATAAAGAGTCCATGTTACTCTTAGAGAGTTCAAGAAATAGTGCAGTATCATCTACAAATTGTATGTTAAGCAGATCTGACTTATCAACCAGAGTAATCCCTTTAACCTTAGGAGAGAGGATATCATCTCTTAGCAAGTAGTAAAGTGCATATGAGGCAATAACAAAGATGGCAGGGGCAAGAGGGCAATCTTGCCTAATGGACCTACTCAACTGAAAGGATTGTGAGATGGATCCATTGATTTCAATTTGGGCATGGGAATCCCTGAGGAGGACCTGGATAGATTGGTAGAATACCTCAGGAAATTTAAATGCTTCAAGCATCATGGTGATGAAGTTCCATTCAACCCTATCATAATATTTTTCAAAGTCTAAAAGAAACATGGCTACATTTTGATCCGATATTTTGGCCCAATCCATAGCCTCCCAACTAGTGATAAGGTTTTCAAGTATGTATCCACCTTTAATGAAACCTATCTGGGTAGCACAAATCAATCTAGGAAGAATATTTTCCAATCTAATAGCAAGCATCTTTGCTAGAATTTTATAAGATACATTGAAGAGGGTGATGGGATGCCAGTTTTTTATCACAGCCCAATTCCCCTCTTTAGGAAGAATCTTTATAAAGCCTTTGTTCATGCTAGCCCCAAGTGAACCTTGTTTGTAGGCTTCCCTGTAGAATTCAAGAAAGTCATCTGCTATCCATTTGATATTTTCCTTATAGAATTCAATGGTGAGCCCATCAGGGCCAGGTGTCTTATCATTATGTAGTGAGTTGATGGCTCTCTTAATCTCCTCCATCATAAAAGGCAGACTGAGACGCTGGCCTTCTTTAGGAGAAAGGATCTTGGAATGAGAGATAAAAATTTGTCTCTTGCTAAAAGGGAGGTAGGTGAGTCTTCAGATGTAAAATGTTTCTTGTAGTAGATCAGGAATTCTGACATGATATCTTCCCCACATGAGACCTCTTTGCCTTCCACCCACAGTTTATCAATTCTTTCTCTAATTTGTTTTTGCTTCAATATCCTAAAGAAGAACTTTGATCCTTTATCTCACTGCTGCAACCATTGCATCCTGGCCCTAGCCCTTTCTCCTATTGCTCCGCCATGCTGCAACTTCCTAATCTTATCACTAGCCACTATCACCGAATGGGTGAGGTTAACATTACTCAGGTATTTTTGGATCAGATCTTCTGCCTTGTGCAGATTGGTACTGAGGATAAATTTAGTTTGTCTCACATATTTAGCTTTCTTCTTGCCCGCATTCTTAAGGATGTTTTGCCAACTAGCCATTAAGGTGTTCCATCTTACAAGATTGGAGTTAGATTGAGAATTCCATCTATTGAAGAGCCTAATGATGTGGATAGCAGCAAGGACAACTTGATCTTCTAACAATTTTGTATTGAGAATGAATTTGTTACTTCTCTTAATTTTCTCTTTAATGCAATCTCTAATAGATATATGGGCAAGAATGGGCTGGTGATTTGATAGGGATGATGGCCAGAACCCCACCAGATAGCCTTGCTGGTCAGACACGAAGGAGAAGAAGTCTTTATTGGCATATAATCGGTCAAACCTAAAGTAGATTCTACTATGCCCTTTTTGGTAGGTACACCAGGTAAACCACATTCCTTTATGGGTAGATCTCATGCCTTCTAAGGGATAAAACAATCTCTTCATTCCTTTCATCCTACCCCATTGAATCTTCTCTCCACTTTTCCACTCCATATTAGTGCCTCCCATCTTGTCATCCTAGTGTTCTATCATGTTAAAATATCCTCCCACAATCCATGGGATGTGCGGTAAGGAAGAGATCCATTTCCATAGATCTACTCTTTCTCTATAATCTTTTGGAGCATAGACTATACATATACCAAAGGTGGAATCACCATCTTTAATGAATACCTAGACTGCTCTATTACAGGGAGATATCCCAAAGTAGAGGACTGAATATTTCTATTTGGGGTTTATGAGGATCATTGCACCCCCCTTACCCTTATCATGTTTGGTGCAAATCCTCAAAGAATCTTTCCATACAAAATTGAGGCTGACATCCAGTGAGAAGCTAGTAGCTTTGACCTCTTGGAGAATGAAAGAGTCTAGGTCTTTATGCTGGTTCAAGATTCTTCTAACAATGTATTTCCTATCAAGGGACTCCAAGCCCTGGATATTCCATGAAATGCACTTCATGGTCAACTAGCTTTTAGTTGTTTTCCTTGGCAGATTTGAAGCTGCTAAAACAATTAGGAATGATGTACTTTCTATTGGATTTCTTATGCAGAGGAGATTTTTTATTCTTGGAGCCTAGAGGTTTTCCTCTTTTTCTCCTAATATGTGCTTCTGCATTGGAAATCTCCTCATCCAAATCTCCTCTATCTCGTACCCCTTTTCCATTAGTGACACAGTAGATGGAATTTAACTCTATCTCTACTTCAGTTTCATGAATGTCAATTGAGGTATCATCCTCTAGAGTAACTTCCTCGGCTATGCCAAGATCATCGAGAGTAGGTAGGTCATTAGGGCTAGGTTTATCAACCGTTGGATCAACATGAATGATCTCATAATAAACACTGTCAGAATCAACAAACTTTTTAGAGTTAGGAGGGGTAGATATCATGGTATCAATGTCTTGAGAAGGGATACAATACAAAATTTGAAAATAAATATGTTGTAATGCATATCTCACCATATTTCTTCCAATTTCTTCACAATCAAGAGAAATAGATCAAGGAACATCCATGTTTTCATGAAATAAGAATGAAAAACACATGTTAACAAACATATTGATCACCATGGTTCTAACCAAAAATGAAATCCAATGTCATGTGAGTTCAAACATCCAAGAAGAAGAATAAGGCCAAAGAGAAAACCTGCAAATCAAATCATATCCTTGTTCCACACTCACATATACCAAGTTGTGGAAAGTAAGATCTCCACCATCCTAAAATTAAAAGGATATGAACATACAAAAATTAAAATATAATAAAAAACATGACAAAAATAGAAGTAAACCTCTCATGTTGGAGGTAGGTCAAACAAATAAATGATTCCCAAAATAAATGAAAATATGCCCAAACCACACACTGTGTAATGCCCCGCCAGGAAACCCCGAAGGGATAAGCTAAAATAACAAGAGTAGAGTGCAATAATTTTTTTTTTAAAGTTACAACACATAAGATGCAACAAGATAACAAAGATTCAGATTACAAAGCGGAAGACTTCAACTAACTCCTAAAGAGTTTCCCAACGAGATTACTTAAATTTTCACAATACACTTTACACACACAATTAATCCGAAAGCTGAATATCTTAATAACGAGATAATTCACAATCAGGGTAATTTCTTTCAAAGGATGGAAATATAAATCACAAGCAAGATTCATCATTTAAGATCCATTCATAAACTTCATTCAATCTTTTCATTTAAAATTACAAACCATACATATAACATTCTAATACACTAGGATTTCATCAAAGCATAAGAGATCTTTCCAAGCATATTTAAATTCCTAGCAACAACTGAGTATAATTCGTTACTCTAAGTTACATTCATTCATATTCTAGCTTATTGCATTAAAAGGACGATTTCACACATGCATTACGATAAATCGCATCTCAAGCAATTATGCATTCGATCCACATGGCATTCAAGATAGAACTGAATATAAGCATTTAAAGTTAATTCCATTATCCACTTAACCATTCTAACATAAATTAATCATACATGATAAAGCTGAATAAAGGAAACATAAGAGAATACACCACATGACACCAACAATGATCTCGGAGTTCACCCCTAAAGGGCTACATCTCCGGGTCTGCGCAACTGCAAGACCCCCTCGGATAAATAATAAGGTTAAGAGTACAAGAGGTTACACCATACAATCCAGCCATCAAGGCGATACATAAACATTATACAACGACCACAACGGTCAATAAATACATAACGATCCTTACAAGGAACAGGATCCAGCTGAACATAATCCAAGCTACTACAAGAGGACCAAGAGAACATCCATAAAACTGAACCATCACCACCCAAGGTCTAGCATGAAACCGACACTCACAAGGGCATCGACAAAGGACGACTCACAAAGGTACTCAAAACAGGACAAACGACAACCCACTAGCGAACGTAGGGACAAGTGTCATCACACAACCTGGTATGGATACCCTGGCAAGTCTTCATAGGTCCCGGCCCATACACTGGTAACCCTGGCAACCTAATCCGAACTTCCGGCCCATCCAAGCCTCATGTGGACCCACACATCCTCTCGTGAAGACAAGGAAGGTAGTTTGCCATTTCAGGCCTTCTCACAGCATGTCGAGTCTATGCTAGCACTCGTCCCATGTGTGAGGCACATTATCTTATTTAGAGATTATTTTCTAATCTACTTAGGTTATCACTTATTAGACTCACTTTCAACGGGTTATCCAGCAGCCACTTTGGGCGCGGCCCCCAATCGAAAGCCACTTTCCCATACGACACTAGACTGACTCAAACGAACTCAAACCACGGAATACACATGGTAAGACGAACGGAGTTCAAGAAGGAGAACAATCATCTGGTCAAACATGACTCAACGGTAATCACTTACTGACGGTACTCTAACTAGAGACCTGACAACTAAGGTTAACCACGAATCATTATTCGATTCACTCAAAGAGGATATGACCAATTATGACAACATCACAATACAACAGTCAACTCGGAAATCGAGGACTAAAACAGGAACACCAAATCATCCATACGACAGGGTCCTACTTACAAAGCAAAACATGTCATTTCATAATTAAAGCGAATACAGTAATTAAACTCGCAAGGCAATAATCAGAAAAGACATTATTCCCTCAAGTTGATTTAAAACATTAAAAACGATCAAGTTTTCTACATGATCTAAAAACAGGTTACAGTTATCTATCTCATCAAGGGATAAGTCGTTCTTGGTTTTCTAACTCCTAAGGTTCACACATTGAACAGGCAATTTAAGCCATGAAGAGTTTTAACCAATTCATATTAATCAAGTTCAGACAACCATTAAACAATTAAAATAAGATATTTAATCTCCAACAAACATCAATAAGTAATTACATCGTATTTCAACGATCTTCCAATAACATATTATTCTCTATTTTGTTTTTTTTTAAACAATACTACCTTAATTAGCCAACTTCCCTAATCAGCTAGAAGGTAAAATCTAAATTATAAATCCAAGATCAATAAGATTATAAACAACAATATTCAATTGCGAAGAACAGTTGTAGAACTTAATTAAGACAAGGGCATACGTCACGAAATGACGTTGAATAACAATTAGCCTATAACTCCATTATAAAGTTAATCAATGTCAAGTTATCATTTATCATGAAGACGCAACCTTAATCGTAATTAAGAACTAATTAATACTAATATTAAAATAATTTTCAACATATTATAAACTTTCTTTTCTTTTTTTTTTGAATGGGAAAAAGACTACATTAAACAAAAAAACCCATTTAAAAAAAAAAACTACAATTTATAACCTAAGAGCCACGCGTATGAAAACGCGGCTAGGGTTAGGGCTTCGCGCAGGGAGGCCCGTGGGCGGCGCCACTGCGGTGCCCGCAGGCTTCGCGGCGCCCTGCGGCCACCGCGGACCTGCGGCCACCGCAGTGCCGCGGCCACAAGCGGCTGCGGCGCCAAGGAAGGGACGGGGGAGGCGGAAGGGAGAGCGTGCGGGAAAAAGGGGGAGGAGGAGGAGCGGGGGAGCTCCGCTCCCCGCCCTCCAACCCCAAACAATGTTTTTTTAAAAAACCCCATAACGCCCAATTCGCCCCAAAACAAAATAAACGCACAGCATGATAAATAAGCGTTTACCCAACGCTATAACAGTTAAAACACAGTTCGAAAACTTAAAACAATGAAACGCCCACTACGAAATTTGACAATAAATATCGATTTTAACATAAATTCGAATTAACAGGGACTGATTCGGTAACAGTTTTCTATGATGATTTTCATTTCCCCCAAACACGTTGGAATTCCAAAACACCCAAACAGCATGAGGAAATACACATCTCCAAAAGAAAACTCCAGCCAAACTCATATGAACATTCAAGTTGATCTTCCAATCACCAATTCATTTCTTTCAATCAAACAGTAAATTCTTTGGCAACAAGAAATCAGTTCAGATTCCTACCTTCATTCGCGATCCTGGTATGGCTGAGGGAGATCCCACCCGTCAGATCCAGCAACGTTCCTTTCCCAAAATCCTCTCCAAAATGTCCCCATATCTTTTCCAACCAAAAATCCACCAAAATGTCCATGCCTCCCAATTTCCCCAAATTTGGGTAATATGGAGGAGTTGACCCAAAATTTTCCATTTTTGGAATAAAAACTTTTATTTACCAATAATTCACAAAATTTAATCCTTATCTAAAAATAACCACAAATTAACTTGCTATTCAAATCGAAAATCGATTTCTCATATCAGATCAATTTAACCTTTCAAATTAGCAATCCAACGAAATACAATTAACTCTATGGCGATAACATATAAAACTTCCTTTTCAACAGCATACATATATAATGCATTAAATAATCGAAATCAGCCATTAAATTCAAATTTACTTCCAATCTAAAACGAGCAATTCATTAACAACGAAAAACGCATAACGAATTCTCAATCAATTTAATCCATTAATCTTCACTGCACAAACGCATATTAATCAAGATAATTACTAAAGACTAGTTAATCCATTAACCAAACACACCAGGCACGCAAACCGAAAAGGTCAACCAAACAGACGACTCGCAAACCCAAACAAGAAGGGATTACCGACGACGACTGGCGATGCTCACTAGAGCACGCCTAAGGCCGACTAAGGTCTTACGACCACCTAATCCGACTCTAAGGATTAAAAAGTATGCTCAAACCTGCAAAACTAGGTGACGACGAACCTCGCACTCATGCGACTTCGTACCTGAAATCTCCTGCAACCAACGATCATACACGCATACATATATAATAACTTAAATGAAATCATTAGTCCGATACTAACATCACGAAATAGGAACACTGAAAATCTACATACAACTAGTGAGAAAGCCACATCAATAGCTATGCGTTAGAACAAGCACCTGACTTTAATCATAATATTACGATAACTAATCCAGATTAAACCAAGGTTAGAGATCGATTACGGTAGGGGTACTACATTCTCCCCCCCTAGGTTCCGACTTACTCCTGGAAGTCGTAAGGCTAGATGAAGAACACGTCGTACGCATCAGCCCTGAAACTCATTCAACAAAGATCAAATTGCACATAGAAAACTTTCCATAATTAATTGAAATACAATTGCAAAATCCTTTACAAACGCTATTATCCATTGGCAAGATACATCTAAACCATACGTTCCTTAAAGATATTCTAGGAATCATCCACAATCATAGCAGAGAAACTGGAAATTCCTTCCTTTCATTACACCAAATTAAAAACATTACAAAGAGGTAACCAACAATTACCATAATCATCGATCAAAAATGACAGAAAAACATGCCATAATGATCAATTTTCCTTTACCAATCCATCTTTATCATAAAATTTTATTGAATCGAACTAGCTCAAAATATCAATTTCTATAACCAAATCCACTTTCATGAAATAAGAGCAACCTAAATAACTCAATTGTTTACACTTGCCAGGCATAAGAAAACCTTTCCAAAGACTATGTCCCATAACATAGCGACAAGCTAACACAATTTACTCCATGATACAAATAATAACCATCCACATAGCTGGAATGCATAACAAAAAGGCCACATGTGAGCATGTCTAATGCTCGGTCAATGATAACATGCACGATCAGCATCTCTATGCCTGATCTCATAACAACAATATGATCATAAATATCCAATATCTCACTCAAAGGCTCGATGGTGCTAGGCACACCATAGCGGTGATACCTTCCATACAAGACCTTTGTGAATATCCCTTGTTGTGCAAGGTGGTTAGCCTCCAAGAGATAGTCACCACACATAGGTAGGTAGTGGATACTAGCTGCATCACAGCCTCACATACCCCCAATCCTCACGGTTCCCTACAACAACTTCCTCGCACACACTCTACCAATTCCGTATCATACGTCCTTGGAGAGGAATTTCCACATTTCGACACAAGATCAGCATCCGAAAACAATAAGGATAAACCAGTTCAGCCACCAAAGCACAGATGAATAAAGATAATAAATCATCAATTCCAACAATAAGGTAAGAAAATAATCCGGAATTGCAACACCAAATCAAAGTGCAAAAGATCACAAGATCGTGGCTAAACCTTCAAAGTCAAAGTAAAATAAATTGCTGATCCCCAAAGAAATATAAAGAATATCACAACTGCACATAACAGCACTGTGTGACTAGCATCTAGCCACCAACGAGGAAGGAAGGAACAACTGACTAGCTATTGCAGTAGCTCATCATGTGGTGCGACATAGTCACACTACCCACATGGCATGGCGGTGTGCACCTCGACATCACCCCGCATCACGTCGTCACGTGGCATGGCAATACCCCAAGTGGAGAAAACACACAATGGACGTATCCCGCATGGTAGTGCACCTCGCGGAAAAAGCACGCGCAAGCCACATCCCGCATAGCGACGTATCTAGAAGGATACTCGCCGTAAGTCAGAGGTATACATGACTCTGGTCTTCCCACAAGTCTACCAACACAGGCCAGTTGGCAACTTATGTAAGAACAATAACACGCCTCTCAAGAAGACAAGGCAACAGATACTCCAATAGAATCCAACAATATGCACAAAACTACCATCTATATGCTCAGATAAGGAAGAGAATAGGCTAACACACATAAACCTATAAATAGGTTCATCAAAGGGAAAGTATTGAGTACACCTTGATACAGTTTAGTAGTACAACTATATCATTCCTCGAAGTAGAGAAGCTAAAGTCGCTTCGCGTCGACATTACTCGCACGCCAATCCATACTATTCAAAGAACGGTCGCTTCGAATACTACCCCTTAACATACCGAGTTACCCACAACCCGAGGTTTGGTACTCAGTAGGGAACAAATAAGCAACATTACATAAACAGTATGGTTTCCCATACTCATAAACAACATATTCTCCATGGTTGATTACTTCACCAACCCATGGGCACACAAGATAAGCACTGGTTTCTCACAATGCACATGAAACACCAATACTGGTTTAGCCACATTTACGAGGAGTACTTTTCAGTACGCTAACATCTATACAAGGAAGATTCCAATTACGCTTTCTATATAAATAACTGAATCACGTTTACTCTAGATTCCAGTATTGAATTCATTAACAATTCACAATTATATAAGGAAATAACATCATTCCTATATCCTTCTCGAATCTCACTAAGCATCCATAATTAAATTACTAGCTAAGCAGATTCATTTCTAAAGCTTAAGACTTTCATCTATCACTATGAAGCCAAAAGCAAACACACAATTTCACATGTTTTATAAACACTCTATTTAAATCAATGCACTCTTTAATACCATTTCTAAAAATCTTATGATTAGGCAAGGAGAAGGGAAAGAGAGTTTGATAACCAAACCATTTCCTACAAAACACGCAAGATCAAACAAGATCACGCTGCAATATTAAATTTCCCACTATAAGCCTATCATTTCAATTACACGGTTTTCATTTCGCTACCGATTTAGAAGGATGACAATCAGCCTAACAAAAATGTTTCCAATAATTCTGGTTGCTACAAGAGGTTCTAGTTTTCCAAACCAAACAGAGATCAAGAGAAGCAATCTTTTCGATAATGCAAGACCTCATAAGAACACTCACTTAATGATAATACAATATAGACACATGTCGTAATTTGCAACCTATTAGAAGATCATATTATGATCCAAGATAAGCAAGGAGCTATTATCCAATTAAAACATATTAATGCACGCACATCAAACAAGCTTTTCATTCGCACTTTCTAAACACATTAAGGTAATTCTACATACCCAAAAGCGAGTTCAATGGAGCACTTGATAAAACGAATCTTCAATCAAACTGGTTTAATGAAACACAGAAAACAATCTTTCGGAAAACACATAATACAATCTTTCAGGGAGTACATTAATACTCTCTCGAAGCTACAATAACATGCTCTTTTTAACACTTCTTCTACCAATCAAGCAGTTTCACATACTTCAACTATTCGCATATCAATGCACCTTACTAAGGTAGAATTTTAATCATGCTACTCCTACCAGACACACATGGAGAATTCCTTAAACATACACATACAGTTTTCTCCCAATAACCAAAACAAATTTTAAACCCATAGCCCTTTAATAATCTAAAAGCATAAGCGACATAAGGCTCGCACAAGGGCTCAAGAAGTCACACCCTTTGCTCTCTTGCAAACAAGAAACTCAAATCAAAGATAATTACACATATCCTAATCATTTAAATTTCCAGAAAGAAAGAGAGAAATGGTGATGATCGTTTAATTTTCTACAAAATAAGCATTCATAATTGCCATACTAGTCCTTCAAGTGGACAACATTAAGCTAGATCATAATCTTAAACAACACAATTCACACTTTCAGATTCAAGACAAGCACGGACCAACCCAATTGGATTAGTCTAAAGAGTACAACACTCAAAAAGGGAAGGTACATACGACTCTCTATCAAAATTAGAGTAATCGTAGACCAAGACATCAATAAGCGCACAAAGCACAATAAGCACTCAAACACCAACATCAAGAAGGCGAAAACAAGGTGTGAACACACACGTTACACACCAGCTAAGGTCTGCTCAATCACTCACATGCAAAAGGAGGACAAGCAAACGCATAAGGTCGATACACCTCACACAAATAAAGGGCACACGCGACACCAGAGATCCCAATGTTTGCAACATGGGCTCTGATACCAAATGTAATGCCCCGCCAGGAAACCCCGAAGGGATAAGCTAAAATAACAAGAGTAGAGTGCAATAATTTTTTTTTTAAAGTTACAACACATAAGATGCAACAAGATAACAAAGATTCAGATTACAAAGCGGAAGACTTCAACTAACTCCTAAAGAGTTTCCCAACGAGATTACTTAAATTTTCACAATACACTTTACACACACAATTAATCCGAAAGCTGAATATCTTAATAACGAGATAATTCACAATCAGGGTAATTTCTTTCAAAGGATGGAAATATAAATCACAAGCAAGATTCATCATTTAAGATCCATTCATAAACTTCATTCAATCTTTTCATTTAAAATTACAAACCATACATATAACATTCTAATACACTAGGATTTCATCAAAGCATAAGAGATCTTTCCAAGCATATTTAAATTCCTAGCAACAACTGAGTATAATTCGTTACTCTAAGTTACATTCATTCATATTCTAGCTTATTGCATTAAAAGGACGATTTCACACATGCATTACGATAAATCGCATCTCAAGCAATTATGCATTCGATCCACATGGCATTCAAGATAGAACTGAATATAAGCATTTAAAGTTAATTCCATTATCCACTTAACCATTCTAACATAAATTAATCATACATGATAAAGCTGAATAAAGGAAACATAAGAGAATACACCACATGACACCAACAATGATCTCGGAGTTCACCCCTAAAGGGCTACATCTCCGGGTCTGCGCAACTGCAAGACCCCCTCGGATAAATAATAAGGTTAAGAGTACAAGAGGTTACACCATACAATCCAGCCATCAAGGCGATACATAAACATTATACAACGACCACAACGGTCAATAAATACATAACGATCCTTACAAGGAACAGGATCCAGCTGAACATAATCCAAGCTACTACAAGAGGACCAAGAGAACATCCATAAAACTGAACCATCACCACCCAAGGTCTAGCATGAAACCGACACTCACAAGGGCATCGACAAAGGACGACTCACAAAGGTACTCAAAACAGGACAAACGACAACCCACTAGCGAACGTAGGGACAAGTGTCATCACACAACCTGGTATGGATACCCTGGCAAGTCTTCATAGGTCCCGGCCCATACACTGGTAACCCTGGCAACCTAATCCGAACTTCCGGCCCATCCAAGCCTCATGTGGACCCACACATCCTCTCGTGAAGACAAGGAAGGTAGTTTGCCATTTCAGGCCTTCTCACAGCATGTCGAGTCTATGCTAGCACTCGTCCCATGTGTGAGGCACATTATCTTATTTAGAGATTATTTTCTAATCTACTTAGGTTATCACTTATTAGACTCACTTTCAACGGGTTATCCAGCAGCCACTTTGGGCGCGGCCCCCAATCGAAAGCCACTTTCCCATACGACACTAGACTGACTCAAACGAACTCAAACCACGGAATACACATGGTAAGACGAACGGAGTTCAAGAAGGAGAACAATCATCTGGTCAAACATGACTCAACGGTAATCACTTACTGACGGTACTCTAACTAGAGACCTGACAACTAAGGTTAACCACGAATCATTATTCGATTCACTCAAAGAGGATATGACCAATTATGACAACATCACAATACAACAGTCAACTCGGAAATCGAGGACTAAAACAGGAACACCAAATCATCCATACGACAGGGTCCTACTTACAAAGCAAAACATGTCATTTCATAATTAAAGCGAATACAGTAATTAAACTCGCAAGGCAATAATCAGAAAAGACATTATTCCCTCAAGTTGATTTAAAACATTAAAAACGATCAAGTTTTCTACATGATCTAAAAACAGGTTACAGTTATCTATCTCATCAAGGGATAAGTCGTTCTTGGTTTTCTAACTCCTAAGGTTCACGCATTGAACAGGCAATTTAAGCCATGAAGAGTTTTAACCAATTCATATTAATCAAGTTCAGACAACCATTAAACAATTAAAATAAGATATTTAATCTCCAACAAACATCAATAAGTAATTACATCGTATTTCAACGATCTTCCAATAACATATTATTCTCTATTTTGTTTTTTTTTAAACAATACTACCTTAATTAGCCAACTTCCCTAATCAGCTAGAAGGTAAAATCTAAATTATAAATCCAAGATCAATAAGATTATAAACAACAATATTCAATTGCGAAGAACAGTTGTAGAACTTAATTAAGACAAGGGCATACGTCACGAAATGACGTTGAATAACAATTAGCCTATAACTCCATTATAAAGTTAATCAATGTCAAGTTATCATTTATCATGAAGACGCAACCTTAATCGTAATTAAGAACTAATTAATACTAATATTAAAATAATTTTCAACATATTATAAACTTTCTTTTCTTTTTTTTTTGAATGGGAAAAAGACTACATTAAACAAAAAAACCCATTTAAAAAAAAAAACTACAATTTATAACCTAAGAGCCACGCGTATGAAAACGCGGCTAGGGTTAGGGCTTCGCGCAGGGAGGCCCGTGGGCGGCGCCACTGCGGTGCCCGCAGGCTTCGCGGCGCCCTGCGGCCACCGCGGACCTGCGGCCACCGCAGTGCCGCGGCCACAAGCGGCTGCGGCGCCAAGGAAGGGACGGGGGAGGCGGAAGGGAGAGCGTGCGGGAAAAAGGGGGAGGAGGAGGAGCGGGGGAGCTCCGCTCCCCGCCCTCCAACCCCAAACAATGTTTTTTTAAAAAACCCCATAACGCCCAATTCGCCCCAAAACAAAATAAACGCACAGCATGATAAATAAGCGTTTACCCAACGCTATAACAGTTAAAACACAGTTCGAAAACTTAAAACAATGAAACGCCCACTACGAAATTTGACAATAAATATCGATTTTAACATAAATTCGAATTAACAGGGACTGATTCGGTAACAGTTTTCTATGATGATTTTCATTTCCCCCAAACACGTTGGAATTCCAAAACACCCAAACAGCATGAGGAAATACACATCTCCAAAAGAAAACTCCAGCCAAACTCATATGAACATTCAAGTTGATCTTCCAATCACCAATTCATTTCTTTCAATCAAACAGTAAATTCTTTGGCAACAAGAAATCAGTTCAGATTCCTACCTTCATTCGCGATCCTGGTATGGCTGAGGGAGATCCCACCCGTCAGATCCAGCAACGTTCCTTTCCCAAAATCCTCTCCAAAATGTCCCCATATCTTTTCCAACCAAAAATCCACCAAAATGTCCATGCCTCCCAATTTCCCCAAATTTGGGTAATATGGAGGAGTTGACCCAAAATTTTCCATTTTTGGAATAAAAACTTTTATTTACCAATAATTCACAAAATTTAATCCTTATCTAAAAATAACCACAAATTAACTTGCTATTCAAATCGAAAATCGATTTCTCATATCAGATCAATTTAACCTTTCAAATTAGCAATCCAACGAAATACAATTAACTCTATGGCGATAACATATAAAACTTCCTTTTCAACAGCATACATATATAATGCATTAAATAATCGAAATCAGCCATTAAATTCAAATTTACTTCCAATCTAAAACGAGCAATTCATTAACAACGAAAAATGCATAACGAATTCTCAATCAATTTAATCCATTAATCTTCACTGCACAAACGCATATTAATCAAGATAATTACTAAAGACTAGTTAATCCATTAACCAAACACACCAGGCACGCAAACCGAAAAGGTCAACCAAACAGACGACTCGCAAACCCAAACAAGAAGGGATTACCGACGACGACTGGCGATGCTCACTAGAGCACGCCTAAGGCCGACTAAGGTCTTACGACCACCTAATCCGACTCTAAGGATTAAAAAGTATGCTCAAACCTGCAAAACCAGGTGACGACGAACCTCGCACTCATGCGACTTCGTACCTGAAATCTCCTGCAACCAACGATCATACACGCATACATATATAATAACTTAAATGAAATCATTAGTCCGATACTAACATCACGAAATAGGAACACTGAAAATCTACATACAACTAGTGAGAAAGCCACATCAATAGCTATGCGTTAGAACAAGCACCTGACTTTAATCATAATATTACGATAACTAATCCAGATTAAACCAAGGTTAGAGATCGATTACGGTAGGGGTACTACACACTGTTTCATATACTTGTAATGGTGAAAAATATTAGGGTTTCATCCAATGATGTAGTAAAACCACTAATATTTTGTTTAGGGACCACTATATTAAAGATGGGTCAACCCAATAGATCTAACCTCAAATAAACAAGGATTGGGCTGAGAATTCCTATTGAATTCACTTCTTAAGAATTTGATTCCCTCTTTTAAGTTGAATTGTGAAAATGCCAAAATTAGGGTAAATATGCTGAAATTGAAGGAATTATGTGTAAACAGTGAGATACAATCATCAGATAGAGCCACAAACTTGGATCTAAGCAATATGTGAGTGTTTTGATCTATTCCAAGAAGGTCGTCTTGAATTATCAGGACCAAAATGCCCGTTGCTCTGGTCCTCCACACTTTTCGCCGTCTAAAGGGGAATCTATTCATCTTTGTGAATAAAGCTGATCCTGAGAATTGTAAATTTGTACCTGTTTATGAGCATAGTAGAGAAGGAAACATGGTTGGGAATAGGGTTTTTCTTTAGGTCAAACCTCAATTTTGGGATTAACCATGAAATATAAATAGAGACGTAATTGAATTGTTGTAATAAAAATGATTTTCTTTTGAGGGAAATGTTGAATAATGTATGAAACACTAATGTTATGCCTTTTTATAGAGTTTTGTTTTTTCTCCACAAGGAATTATGGTTTCATGTAGTCTTCATAAATATAGAACATGAATGTCAACTCTAATTCTTGAATCTTGATCTTACTTCTACTCCAATACTTGAAAGAAGACTGATTGCTTGCTCACTTGAATTTGAATGCTTGATTTCTTGATGGATGTGATAGGTGATCTCATGTATATCAAAATGAGAGGGGTAGACTTCCTTTTATACATGTGTTGAAAAACAACTTAATTTTATAACATGAGCCAACATGGGATCTAGATTCCTGCCCAAATCATGTTACTATTTAAGATGCCCCAAAATGGGCCCTGATTAGGAGGACTATAACACTAGCGCCATGGTCCTGACCAATCAGGGACACATGAGTTTGGGGGAGAAAGTGTGTATGATGAAAATTTTGAGTTTAATGCATGGTGTGAGTAGAATCAGGGCTTTGACCAAGCCTCGAGACAAAAACACCAAGGTGAGGGCCCAAATGAGGATAAAATCATAAGGGAGTATAATTTAGAACATTACAATACCTCTCCAAATAAGTCCTTGGAACTAGTTTCATATCTCAAGAACACACAAAAAATATAGCAACAAAAATCCATAAAATCATGTGGCATCTTCTTAACAAGTACTCAAAAGTTTTATATTCAAGGCCAACTTATATGAGAAGACAAGATAAAACTTAAAGAATGCACTTTATATTCAGGCAAGCAATAAATCTAAAATCATTCACCTATAGAGTAAATGATGTAAAACTAATCCCCTATCTTACCATAAATTCAAATGCAACTTGGAAATGCAAAACAAATTTGCAAAACAAGTGTCTTATTTAGTATCTGAATGCTCTTGAAAGTGAGCTATTACAAAGAAAATATGATATTACATTGAATTGAAGCATCATAGGAATATACAATTTTTTAAAATCTAGTACAAATATGATTTAAAATTAGTGATAAGCAAGAAATAACTACTAAGGAAAAACTATTTCCTTCTTCTTAGTCTTTTGTTGCAAAATAAGCTTCCTGAATCTGGAACCTATAAAATATGTCTACCACCAATTCAAGACCTCCATTTAAATAAAAATAAAATGAGAGGATACAAAAATTGTTTTTTCAAAAGCAAGGATAGAGTACTTTAAAAAATACCACTCCCAAATGAGAAGTTACACTTTTTAACTTAGAAACTTGCCAATAATGCTAATTTTTTACCGTACATGGCTCACAACCACCCACACCAAGCTAGGGAAGATGCCAAAAGCTAAGTAAATTGAATTTAATTATTCATAATAACTTTCCTTCCCACCTCCACCATAATTATAAATCAAGAGCTAGTTATGTCATTCCATAACTCAAAAATAGAAATTGTCAACCCACTAACTCTTGGGTGCCCATATTGAATAGATATATTTTTAGAGTGAATTAGTGAATTTTAACAAGTTGTAACTCCCATAATATACAACCCAAGAAGCAATATTCCAATTGTACCAAATTCAAATTTGAATCTCCTACCAACCATGGATGCTCCCACATCAATAGACCAAGATTGGGATTGAAGATTCTCCTAACCACATAAAATGAAGTAATAAGAGATTATAATAAGGGGAAATCTTCTCTTCAAATATATAATTAACTAACAACCATAACTAGGTGTGTAATCCTCGATCTTTCTATAAAAAACCTCATCAAAGAGTCAACATTCGACCCCCAAAAAATAAGAGATATCTTACCCTCATCCAAGTCTCCCTAGTTTCCATTAGCATCCACCAATTAATCAATGCCAAATTCTAATACAACCTTACAAAATCATGAAGCTCTAATTAAGTGAGTAATACTCAAAACCAAAGAGAACCAACACAACCTCTATCAAAGTTCCAATTGCAAAATTAAGAACATATCATGACATCATAATCTATCATCTCTTCCTAGGAGATCACATGCACAAATGCACACATATTGGTCTCGAGAGAACTTCTATAATGTTAGATCTCCAACCAGTATCTAAAAGCAAGATATGATACAAAACAACTCTAAACCAAGATCATTTACAAAAAAATTGATAAAGCATAAATCTGACATCTTACCAAATAAATTAAATAATCTTTCATGGAAAACCAAGATGTCAACATCTTCTTCAAATAGCATTAAGGTTAATCATATTCTTTCACCAGAACTCAAAATTTCATTAAAATCTCTCCACAATTTGAGGGTAGAAGCCAAGACCTCCTTATGATTTACCAACAACCATTGCAAAAGGTCATCCATCTTCTAATAAAAGATTATCCATTGATCACCACACACTACAATAGTAATAACTTAGGATCCAAATGTTTTAAAAAACAAGATATGACTTATTATGTAACTGCATAAAGCTCTGAGTAAAAGTGATATAGAGTTATACATAGAAACATGACCAATATCATTGCCAAAACTCTATTGAAAATTAATAGAGCTTTACATACACCATAGGTTACCGCTATAGATTCAAATGAACAACTATGTCAAGTTCCCCTAAATTTTTTTTTCTCACTACAATAAACATACCAATGTAATAATGGTGAGCAAGAATAAAGCCTACCAATCAAAATCAACATTACTAACATGCAAAATAGATATAATTGAGTATAACATGTTGATTTCAAAACTTAAACACTAGGATCAATCTTAGACCAAATTTTACAAACAAACCCATATAAGAATAACCATATATCAATACGAATCCACCAAGAAGGCCTACAAATTTGAAATTATCTCCATAAAAAAAACTCAAAGAGTTTGAACACAATATTTTCACAAATCTACAAACCATAGATTTTGGTTGATATGTAAAACCTACAAAACAATCTCTATAAATCCGAATCCACTTAAATATTCAAATATTCACATTATAAATATATCATTTGAATCAATGGAAATACCCTATACCTATAAAACTATAGCTTTTATAAACAAGAAAAATACAAATCTACCAAGTTGTCCAAGACAATTCAAGTCATATGGTAACCTACTCTACAACTCAAAATGAAAAATGAGAAAATAGTTTATCCAAAATCTTACAAAATATAAAGTATACCAGCTCCACAACCCACAAGAAACAAGTAGCTAATTATCCAATACTTTCATTCAATGATGGACTGAAACTATGAACTGAAAATAAAAAACTCCATACAATAGTCCAAATAGTGGGTATTTTCACATGTGACTAGGAGGTTGAAAGGACACAACTAAATTGTACATCATTTCACTACACATGACTACATGGAAAAAAACATAACCACCATGCAAGAGGAGAGTCACATATTGCCAAATTGAACTTCCAGATCACTGTGCAAGAAAAAAACATATGACCAACTCCAAGAGAAACATGTTGGAATCAATGAACACTGAGAGGGGGGGGGGGGTGAATCAATGTTTTATAATTTACAAACTTATTTATCCAATTCTCAAACCACCAGATGCATAAGAAAGAAAGTGAAATGCAAAAATATAAAGCAAATAACTACACAACTATAACAACAAGATTTTTACTTGGAAACCTAAAAAGGGAAAAACCACGGTGGGATTGAGTACCCACAATATTATTATACTATGGCTAGAAGTATTATAATATTACAAAAGGGGAATGCACTTGGATTCAAGCACACTTCCTAGAGCTCACTGCTTAATTACAAAAGGGATACAACCCAGAGGAAGGCTCACTTCCTTACAGGCTATTACAAACTGGTTACAATGATGAATGAACTGAAGTATAGCATCTAACTATGCCAAAATGCAGTTTCGGTTAGGCTCAAATCACCTTCTGCAACTGTTTTCTCTCTTTGCTCTATTTTCCCGCTCTATCAAATACCAGAGCATCAAAACCTTCAATCACATTCATAAAACTAGAAAATTCTCTCTTTCAGACCTCCCATGCTCATCACTCATTACAAGGTGATCAACCAAATCAATCTTATATATCCGCACCAACAAAAAGAATCATTTACTAAATCAATTTTTAAAAACTGCATAACATGCAACATGAAATGTGTATCACAAAGTCAGCTCAATCCGTCCACAAAACAAGATGCAAACAAAAACTAGAAGATAATAGGCTTCCCATAATTTGTCCCAATCACCTCAAACATGAAACTGATCTTTGAAATCAACCCATTAAATCTGCAACACACGTTACATAAAGATAGCTCTGTTCGAACTGAATTATTAGATACTGGAGCTCTAAACTTGCACACAATTCAACACCAAATATCAGGATCACAAGATAATCTATAATTCAACACTGAATATCAGGATCACGAGATAATCTATCTTGAACCTTGAATCAACTGCCTTGATCATCACAACCAAAATTACAACACCAATGTCAAGATGTGCACCATGATCTCATTCTCTACCGGTTACTGAGTTCCACCTTCTAGACTTATGCCTTATAAGCAATATGACTTCTAGTAAACCAAATTTGTGTACACCGGATGTGATTTCTGAACCGAGTTTCCATCATTGACAACCCCTAAACTTCTAACATGCACCAATCTTCACCAAAAAATTGTCTTTTGCCAACAATCTCCCCCTTTGGCATTGATGGAAACAATGTGAAAAATAAACTATACACTCAAGACTTCAAAATTTCAAATTCACCAGGAATATACAAGCTCCCCCTAAGAATTTACACCATTTTTCACTCTTCTCTCTCCCCCTTTGACAATAATGCCAAAGAGTCCACCAAAATTGATATACACAGTTATGTACAACTGCTCACAAAAACTAGAAGATGTTTGCAAAGATTGTTCTAAGGGACAACAAATGATTATCTCATGCCTTCTTTACGCTCTCCAAAATGCTTATCATCCCACTGAAAAGGTAGGCATGCATTTCTACTCCCTATCTATCTGTCGGAATAGGCTTATTCAGAGCATCCTTAGCATCCTGCATTCTACTCATCAATGAATCTATCCAAGTAGTAATAAGACTCCTCACTTCTGACACTCTGCCCAAAAATCTTTCCTTTTCTTGATTTAAACTCTTGATCTTATTCAATACACTCAAAACTTGAGGTTCAAAATTGCTATCCAGAGTTGATTGTGGAGTGTATGACTGTGATATGCTTGCTAGATGGCCTTCACATTCCCTTATTTTCTTGTCAATGTCTATAGTAAACTTATGCAAAATTATACGTGACTTGTATATGTTACCACCTTCATCAAGTGCATCTTGAATACTTTTCAGTGCAGTAACCAAGCTAACTCTATCATCTTCAATCATCTTCAAAAATTATTTCAATCGCATGGCATTGAATTGATTCAAAAATTTAATATTTGTTGCCTTCTCCAAAGACACAAAATGAGAAACAACAACATTTAGCAAACCCTTAAGCTTACCAGAGGGATCAGATATATTTAGTTTGAATGATGGCATGGTTTTCTCCAACATGTCTCCTGCCAATGATATCAGCTCCTTGTCAGCAAAATGGGACTTAAACAAGTCCTCATTGGCTTTGGCTTGAGAAAGAGTTGCCAATTTTAGTGCTTGAATAGGAGATAATGAGCTTAGATCTATAGGCCCTTGGCCAAAATGATCCGAATCAATAGCAACTTGTTTCCCTTTGGCAGGTATAGTGTCTCTTGCCACTGTTATCAGAGCCTGATCTTTCTACTTCTCTCCTTTTTCACCTACCTCTGCACTCTCATCTTTATCACCATCCTTTCCCTTCTCTTCCTCAATTATCTCCTCAACTGCTTTCTCTGACACAACTTCTATAACCGAAGGTTTCTGTACAACATCACTAGAGATATTATTAGTACCATAAATATCATCAACTGTGGTCTGATCATTCGATTGTCCTTTCAGAATGACCTTCTTAGGTGATTGATCTTTTTGCTTGTCAGGAACAGTGGCATGAACTTTCGAAACAAATTTGTCCTGAGATGGTTCTTGTGGATTCACATCAATTCTTTGATCTATCAAAAACTGTTTCAAAATTGTTTCAGTCTCCTTAGTCACCTCATCTATCTTCTCGAGCATAAGCTTAATAAGTCTCTTCTTGCTTTGGAATATATCCTTGGCAAGCTTCAATAATCTAATAAATTCATCCTTAGAAATGATAGAGGATAGATTTACCAGTACATACTCCTTTATTCTTTCATCTTCTAAACTAGTTGTATGCCTTCTAACATCCAAAATGTCATACAAGCTTTTAGGGATCATAGATGCAAGTTATATCAATTTCTTACCATAAACATCCATATATTCAACAACTACTTCCTCAATTATCCTCTGATCTTTATCATCAAAATTTTCATAATATATAGACATATTTTTCAAATTCCCATCCTTAAGAATTTCATCCATTAATTCTTTGAAGGTCAGTGGGGGCACAACTTCAAATGTACCTTCAATCTTATTGGATTTGGGAGCTGCATCCAATTCTAATTTTTGTTTCTTGCAAGCTCTGGCTTTACTGGATGACTCAGATTCTGTTCTAGGCTTCTTTGATTGTTGAGCATCATCGGGCTAAGGTTTCTTCACCACCCTGGCATAGGTGGTTGTCTTCTTCACCTCTTTCACTGCTTCATCAGATTCTATCTTTATGTCCTCGACAATGGCAGTAGCATACACTCTTTGGGGTTTCTCCCTTTTCCTCTTCTCTGCCCCACCAATTGATGATGTTGATTGTGATTTGGATGGAATAATGGGCTTTTGCACACTGGGGGTAGGTGCAGACTGAGACTGTCTTGGCTTCTCTAGCTTCAAAGGAGTGGGAACAGGTTTTGACTTCTTGGGCTTTACCATATCCTCCTCCTTTAGTATATTTTGTTCTCTATCCCTTTGCACAACCTCCTTAGATATACCCATTTATTCTGCGAGCTCCTGAACCTCCTTCCTTACTTTTCTCTTTTTGGTAGGTCTGGTAAACTTCTTGTGCAAATCAAGATCTTTTTCCTTGCAAGTACCGAACCTTTCCTCCTTATCATCCACTGGCCAAATCAACAAATGTTGAGCATATGCATCAAGTGTGGTGGCATCCACCTCATACCCCATGGGCATGATCTAGATAGTTCTTGGCTCAACTACCTCCATGTGGCATTGGTCCTTATCAATCATAAAGCAAATGGTTTTCTCATACTTCTCAACAATCTCCTTAGGTATCCTCTCTCTACTTTGCATCGTGGCTTGAAATGATTTAAAATAGCCCCATAAAGTAGATTTTTGCACAACAATATCATCTAAACCCTGCAAACCTTCCTTGATTTGAATGGCCACCAGTTTATCATAAGCCCACTGAATCTTTCTGATACCAGGATTTCATTTAGAAAATACAGTGCTAAGCATACAATCAAGGAACCAAATTTGAATACATGTTTCTTGACTTGCTTAATCTTCTTCAAATTGCTCAATAGCTCACTGAGAAGAACTGCACAAAGATCATACCTTTTGTCTTCCTTGAGCATCTCATAGGCTGCAAATATAGCAGTATCAGATACAGAGTTCTTCCTGCTCGATTGATACACTTTATATCCAATCACCATCAAGGAAAATCTAACATCGTGCTCTGTGATATCACTGATAGTCATGGATCGACTATCATGTTGAGATCTGGTAACCTTTATCACTGTTGTATTCTAAACTTTCCTTAATCCAAGGATCTCATCGATTGCATTTAAATAGGTAACTACCTGAATAGCTTGCTTGGTAATCTCGTGAGGTCGGTCCAGCCACATGAACTCATCATGGATTCAGCTCAGAATGTATCAGACCCATTCAGGTTCATCGAACACCATGAAATGAATGAACTGGATGAAGCCCTTGTTGTGCAATGATTTGAATTCCAGCTTCAAATTTCCCATACCATCCATCATATTCTTGGTATAAAGTGAGAGCATATCTGCATTTCCAAGCTCTTCAATGTTGTAGTGGATGTATGCCCTAATATATTCGTTATGCAGTACGCCATACTGAACAAAATAAAATGCACCTTCTAGATCATCTTCAGTAGATTTGAATGGGTGCCTCTTGAATACGGGCCTAGATATTTCAGTAATCTCTACCATCAATGGAGTCACAACACTAGATATAAATGCATATGCCATTTTGAAATTAGGGTATGAACAGATAGCTTCGAGAATGAATAAATACCTTTTCCATCACAACCGGATGCTCAAAATTGCTTGCTTATCACTACAGGCTTAGATTTTGATGCTACATCTCTTTTTTCTCTGTTGTTCTTCTCTTTCCTCTCGTTCATATTGTGAGAAATGAATAGAAGAATTCCTTTTTATCCACTGAAAACCTAATTTTAAGTTGTAATAAATGCACAACCCTTAAGACTTCTGGATACTTTTTTTCATGAATTCACTCACCGGAATTCCAAACTACCATGAAATCTTCTGGATATCATCTGCACAGAAAATATTCATCATCTGCAACCATCCTTGACCATTTACAGATCTCCGAAAGGGGATTTCTAAAGATCTACATGAAAATCTTCTCCCTAAGGCATTAGGGCTTAGTTGTCGGATGAGGTTCCTACATCGGAATTAGGTGTGGAGCCATTCTGCACATTTGAATCTTCTTTTTTAACCCACATCTTCTTATGCTGATCTTTGATCTCTTCCACCTTAGCTTTTCCCTTTTCATATGACCTATTCTGATCTACCAGAGCATTCTTTCTTACATTCTTTCTTCTGCAATATCTTGCAATATGACCTGGTTTGTTGCATGCATGACAAATAACATTTCTCTGCATAGGCCTGAAGTTCATATAATTTGGTCTCATCCTACATTGGTTAAAAATATGGCCAAACATTCCACTAGCATAGCATCTCTTATTCTAAAAATTATTCATCATTGTTCTACACATGTTTGACTTATGACCAAAGTTGTTGCATATGAAACATTGACCGGTAAAGGTAGGACCATTGTTCATCATATTATTCATCATCCCATTATTCATCCTACTTTTGCATTGACTTTCCATATGACCAAATTTACCACAAACAAAACGTTTACCATTGAATTTGTAAGCATTAAGTTGTCTTACCAGAGGTTTCTTGTTCTCCTGTTGATGATTTTTCTAACCAAAACCAAAGGATTCTCCTTTCTCAAATCCAAGTCCTTGCATGTCTTTCCCATGTCTTTGACTTTCCAACATCTCATCTAATCAGGTTGCACTATCTTTAAATTTTTCTTTCTACTCATTAATAGTAGTTAGCTCATCTCTCAGAATTATGATCTTCCTTTCAAGTTATTGTCCATCATTCTTTGTTTTTACCAATTCAAGCTTCAACTGATCATTTTCATATGTCAATCTGCAACATTTATCCGATCTATCCTTCAATGACTGGATCAAAGTTTTTTCATTTTTCTTCCAGTCTTCAATCTCCTTTGTCAACTTCATTACAATGGATTGCATCTCATTCTTCAAGACTGCGTTCTCCCTAGCCAACTTTTCTCATTCATCTATCTTGTCTTTGTTAGGATTCCCATAGATACTGAGAGGGGGGGTGAATCAGTATCTAACCAATTATAATATTTTCTTGACTTAAAACATGTAAAGCATATTAATATTGTATACTGGTAAACAAGAAATAATGCAGTAAGCAAAGATAACAGCAACCACATGAGAAACACACCATAACATAATAGTTTAATGAGGAAATCTAGTGTGGGAAAAACCTCGGTGGGATTTGTGACCCACAATATTCACTTACTGGCCAATAAGAGAATATTACTGCTACAAGAGGGGCCTGCACATGCAGGAAGGCCAAGTGCCTAGAGCTCACTGCTCAATTACAAAATGGGAAGTCTCACTGACTTACAAAATGGATTATATAAATCCAAGGTCTTGTACCACTTCAAAATAGCATCTACTATGCCAGATCCATTACCGGTTTATAGCTCTACTTCATACATAAACCCTTAACCTATAATTTGCATAATAGGTCTGCCTTATTTCGCCTAATTACATTCCTTCATACATTCCTAATTGTTCTACAATGATCTCTTATATATATGAGTCATTTTACAATTTGCCAAGTTGGCTTACAATGATTTTACAATAATAAACAAAATAAATTACAATCAAAATTCCTATCAGCTTCTGTGCCGATATGCTTTCTTTTACTGCCGGTGCTGGTGGTCTGTGTGCCAGTGAAGAATCTGACTTTGATGGTGCCGGTGGGTTGTCTTGCCGGTGTCATAGGATTGTAAGGTTTCCATCGATGACAAAACCTTCAATTACCTACAATGTCTCATTGGAGTGTGCTTTTACCAACAATCTCCCCCTTTGGCATTGATGGCAACACTCATGAGAAAAATTCAGAAGTGTATCCAAAAATTGTAGTCCAAAAATTGTTACCAAAAATGTGTGCTCCCCTTGAGCAGATGATCCTTAAGCTATTTGATTTTTCTCTTACCACTACTCCCCCTTTGGCATCAATGACAAAGGTTGTCAAAGTGTCAATTGAGTGTGGTTTCCAGCTTCATCCTTGTAACCAGTTGGTTACAATCTGAAAAAGATCTGCCAAAACTAGATTCAAGCTCTTAATGAACTTTTTGCTGTCTTTTATTGCGACCTCTATCCTCTGAATTGTACCGGTGATGTGTTGCATTTGCTTTGCCGGTGTTTTCTGTCCTTGAACCAGGGAATTAGATATTTCTTTCCTTAAGGTGGTGAGGTAGTCTAGTTGTGGACTTAGTCTCCATTTAAGATCCTTAGCCTTACCTTTTATTCTTCCCTTTTCTCTTTCCAGCTTAACTAGTTCTTCCTCAAAACCTGTTATCTTCTGCTCAAAAACTGATAATGAATCAGATAAGTTAATGAAATTGTCAGCTAGTTGATTTATTTCCTCCTATATCTTGCTGATCTTCTTGTCTATATCAACTGTCCAAAAGTTAGTCTTACAAGCATCTCTGTACAAAGTTTTGAATTCCTTTAATGTGCTACATAATTCCGGTAGAAGTGTGTCAAACTGCCTTGTACACTTCTTTATTTCTTCCTCAAGGAATTTGTGTTTTTCCTTCTCTAATATCTCCTTGAATGCTTCCTCTTTTATTTGTTCAACTGTCACAGTGTTTTCAGTAATATACTTAGACAAAGTGTCAAGTTGACTCAAAGAATATTTATTATCTACATTACATTTTAGAGCTATCATCTTCAGAATTGGAATTGTATCATCTATAGCCTTGTATGCTTGTGAGCTACAATCTGTTATTTTCTTTAAGGAGTCCAAAAGAACTTCTGTTACATTAGTTGATTTGAGTCCTGCAGTTGAAGTGCCAACACTCTGTATTCCACCGGTGGGAGCAATATCCTTGCTTGTGGTGACCTCTGGTAGGTCAGTTTGTGTTTCCATTTCCTTAAGCAAAGGTTTGTCTTGCTCAGCTGATGCCAGTGGTACTGACTCTGTGTGAACCTATTGCGGCGATGGAGCCTTTTGCTCTGCTTGTTGTTCCGTGTTACCACCTGCCGGTTTACCTTCTATGTTACCTGTTATCGGTGCCTCACTATCCATATCTATCTTTCTAGTTGTGTCCTTATCTACCACAATGTTAACTTTCTGAGTATCAATGTCAACTATGTATAACGCCTCAGAGTTTGGATTAGTGTCCTCTTGTGGTATCTCCATACTCTCATTAGTCGGTTGACTTTCAGTTGTAACTACCGATGGAGTATTCAGAGGCGGTGGGGATAAGTTGTCTTTTATTTTTATGCTTGGAGGTCCACCAACCTTGCCTTTACCCTTATCCTTATCTTTCTGATATACTTTGATAGGTTTAGGATTTCTATACTCTTCCTGCTTTTCTTTCTCAACAAGGAATATGTCCCATGCATTAGCAGTTTCCTCTACAACCTCATTTACTCTACCAACCATAAGTGCTACATGCCAGTGTGTAGTTGAGAATACTATTCGGTTAGCCTATGAGATCATATCATCTATCTTCTTTGGTGAGTTAACAGGATAAACAACAAGTAGTTTCTCAATTTTTATTTTCTTGTCAAGCTCTACAACAACTTGCCTTCTAGCTTCAAGTCTCTTAAATAGTTCTACCGGTAATTCATCTACAACTTGCATCAAGAATTTCTTAGAGATATCCAAGTGTAGAATTACACTGTTTTCAACTTTCTCCTTGTCATCAACTGATAATGTATCATATAATTTGTTGATGTTTTTCAGCTGTCCATCCTCTGTTATTTCATCTATTAGTTTGTCAATTGGAGCAATGTTTTGTTGAGCCTTTTTCTTTGGTGTTAACTTTTTCTTCTTTGGAGTTGTCTTCTTAGTTGGGGGCCTTATTGCCTATTGTTTTTGTCTGGTTCTTCTAGGTGAAGGTGTGGATACCGGTGAAGGTTCTCTTTTCCTCACAACTCTTTTAAATGCAGCTGGTATGTCACTTTTTGAAGAAGTTGCTACCGGTGAAAGGTGAGTTTCTGGCTGTTGTGCTTGTAACTCATCTTTAGTGATACCGGTTTGTTTAAGTACATCTTCTTTGATAGCTTTTACTTGCCTAGATCCTCTTCTTACTGTTGCTTCCACCTTCTTTACTCTTTTCTTTGATTGAATTTGATTCTCAATAGTCTCAACACTGCCAAATACCTCTTCTTTTGGTTCCTTAGGTGCTTCCAGAAGGGCTTTTACATATGTTTCAATTATGTTGTCATCGATTTCATAACCCATTTCAGTAACCCAAATGGTTCTTGGGACAACTGCCTCCATCCAAATCTCATCTTTCTTAATAACAAAGCATATGTCATCCTTATACTTATTTACAATTGCTTGTGAAAGTCTGACTCTAGTATTCATTCGGGCCTTTAATGCCTGAAAGTACTCATTATATTCTTTTCTCTGTTTTCATCCATGTTGTGCAGTAAATTAGACAGTTGTTTGCCTACCAGTATGTCAAAACCTAGATTTTTGTTGCCAATACTGGGCACCTGTTTTGTTATGTGCAGCATTAAACAGACAAGTAGGTTACCAAATCTAAATGTCCCCTTTTTGTCTTTCTTGATCTTTCCAAGATTATCAATCAGTTCATCCTTCAACCATTCACACACATCTATTTTTGCATTATCCTTGATCATATCATGAGCACTCTTTATGCATAAAATAGAAAATGAGTTTAACCTGTTTGTATGTGTTGTTTTATACCCTAAAATTATGCTAATGAATCTGACATTGATGTTGGTTACATCATTCACTCTTGTCAGATGTTGCTCCTGTCAGGTTGATTACTAGGTCATTTGAGACCTTCTTTGTCTTATCAGGTTTGTTACCGGTGGAGGGTAACCCTGTCACAGCCTTTACTGCCTCTTTAGTTATTTTGTGAACTAAGTCTAACCAGAAAAATTCACCATGAACCCTGCTTAAAACTATCCTTATAACATCCTTAGGGAATTCCGGAATACTGAGGATTTCGGTGAATCCTAGGGTTTCTACTATTTTGTGTTCAGGTTTCACATTACCAGAATCATCAAAAATTATCGTCTTATACATGTTCTTAATTTCCTCATCACCTAATTCTTCTATGTGACAATGAATGTACATTCTAGGGTCTTCTGCAAAAACTACTCCTTTGGGAATTTGAGAAAATGCACCAACATTATCATCCTTCTTAGCTATTTCAGGAACTAACTAAAATACGGGCCTAGGTCGTTTGATTACTTCGACTACAGTAGGATTTGCTATGAATTTAGGTATAAAAGAAGATGCCATGATTATAAATACCTTTCTCTACCTTAGGAATGATTGATTGTTGAATTGCTTTGCTACTTTGCTCGAAATGTCTTTGCTTGGGTTTTTTTTTCACGCTCTTCGAATGTTTGAATGCTCGGTGAAGTAGAATGGAGCCCAAAACACTGATTTATAATGTTAATTTTGCCAACCACCACATTTATTGCTTGCTGGTTAAGTAACCACTTAACTTATCTGCCGGTATAGAAGTAATTTCAACTTCTCACCATCAACCGAGGGAATAACAACATGTTTCACATTTGATTGCCAAACCCTCAAAGAGATTTTCTTCAGCTAGATGAAGACTCTCCTGCCAGTGGAGTGTTACTTTCTTCTACCGGTGGAGTGTTACTCTGTTTTGCCGGTGGAGGAGTATTCCTATCAACATTTAGTTCTGATTTCCTGATCCATTGTTTTTAGAATTCCTTCTTTACTTCTTCAACCTTTTCTTTACCTTTCAAACTAGCACCATTGTTGTTTACCGGTGAGGGCTTGCTTCTACAAAATTTTGCAATATGTCCAATCTTATTACAGGCATAACAAGTCACATTATTTTTCTGAATAGCTTTCCCATAACCTATGCCGGTTTGTGTTCTACATTGATTAGATAAGTGTCCAAATCTTCCACAAACATAACATCTCACATTCATTCTGCAATTTTCAGAATTATGACCAACTTTGTTGCATTTTGAACATTGACCGGTGGGCGTATTGGTATTCTGATAATTTCTAGATCTACATTGATTTTCTCTATGAGCATACTTGTTACAGTTAAAGCATTTGCCATTAAATTTATAAGCAGTACGTTGTCTTACCGGTTTGCCATGATCCTGTGTGTTTGCAGTACCAGAGCTTTCACCAGTTTCAAAGCCAAGACCATTAGTGTCACCATTAGGTTTCTAATTCTTCAACAAGTCACCAAGTTCTTCTGAGCTTTTCTTGAATTTTTCTTTATGTTGGTTTGCAGTAGCCAGTTCTCCTTCCAAGATACCTTTTTATCTCATGAGTTCATTCGAGTCATTTTGTGCATGCATCAGATCTATCTTCAACATATCATTTTCATAACTAAGTCTTGTGTTTTCATTTGCAGCATCATTCAGTCTTCTAGTCAAGTCTTCTTCATTCTTCTTTCTATCTTCAATTTCTTTACAAAATCTCATAGTCATATCCTACATCTCATTCTTTGTTGTCATGTTTTCTTGTTTCAGCTTATTCATCAGATCACTAAGAGTTTCCTTTTCATCATTCTCATTTTGCATCTTTTCACAAAGTTCTCTTCTCTTATTTCTTGAAATGGTGAGATTTTCTTGAAGTGGTTGAATAATATCCTGTGCAGCTTTTAGATTATCTTCAAGTTTGATATTTTTCAATTTTTCTGCATCATAGTCTGAGAGAGCCGCTTCTAATTGCTTCATCAAGTTTTCCATCTCTACCGGTGTCAAGATCTTCCTCAAGCTATTAGGCTTCTGAAAATAGAGGACCAAGCTCTGAAACCAATTGTTAGGATTCCCAAAGATACTCAGAGGGGGGGGGGGGGGTGAATCAGTATCTAACCGGTTATAATATTTTCTTGACTTAAAACATGTAAAACATATTAATATTGTATACCGATAAACAAGAAATAATGCAGTAAGCAAAGATAACAACAACCACATGAGAAACACACCATAACACAGTAGTTTAACGAGGAAACCCAGTGTGGGAAAAACCTCGGTGGGATTTGTAACCCACAATATTCATTTACTGGCCAATAAGAGAATATTACTGCTACAAGAGGGGCCTGCACATGTAGGAAGGCCAAGTGCCTAGAGCTCACTGCTCAATTACAAAATGGGAAGTCTCATTGACTTACAAAATGGATTATATAAATCCAATGTCTTGTACTGCTTCAAAATAACATCTACTATGCCAGATCCAGTACCGGTTTATAGCTCTGCTTCATACATAAACCCTTAACCTATAATTCACATAATAAGTCAGCCTTATCTCGCCTAATTACATTCCTTCATACATTCCTAATTGTTCTACAATGATCTCTTATATATATGAGTCATTTTACAATTTTCCAAGTCGGCTTACAATGATTTTACAATAATAAACAAAATAAATTACAATCAAAATTCATGTCGGCTTCTGTGCCGGTATGCTTCCTTTTACTGCCGGTGCCGGTGGTCTGTGTGCCAGTGTAGAATCTAACTTTGATGGTGCCTGTGGGTTGTCTTGCTGGTGTCATAGGATTGTAAGGTTGCCATCAATGACAAAACCTTCAATCACCTACAATGTCTCATTGGAGTGTACTTTTGCCAACAGTCTTGTAGCACTTGATTATCAATGATTTGTTCTTGTTTCTCTATGAGTTTGTCCATCAATTCCTTTCTCTTTTCTCTAGAAGTGTTCACTTGATCTTTCAATGTCTCAATGAAGTCTTTAGCTGCATTCAAATTTCTTTTTAGGGAACTTACTTCTTTTCTTGCTACATCAAGATCTTCAAGTGCCACACTAAGTTGTCTTTGCAAACTAGAGTCCATTGATTCAATCTTCTGAATCTTCCTCAAGATGTTAGGCTTCTTCTGAGGTACTAAGCTCAGATACCAAATGTTGGATTCAATGAACAATGAGGGGGGGGGGGGGGGAATTAGTGTTTTATAATTTGCAAACTTATTTATCTGATTCTCAAACCATCAGATGCATAAGAAAGAAAGTGAAATGCAGAAACATAAAGAAAATAACCACACAACCATAACACCAATATTTTTATGTGGAAACCTAGAAAGGGAAAAACCACAGTGGGATTGAGTACCCACAATATTATTATAATATGGCTAGAAGTATGATAATATTACATAAGGGGAATGCACTTGCATTCAGGGACACTGCCTAGAGCTCACTACTCAATTACAAAAGGGCTACAACATTGAGGAAGACTCGCTGCCTTACAGAATATTACACAATGGTTACAATCATGAATGAACTAAACTATAGCATCTAACTATGCCAAAATGCAGTTTTGATTAGTCTCAAATCACCTTCTGCAATTGTTTTGTCTCTTTTCTCTATTTTTCTACTCTGTCAAATACCAGAGCACCAAAACCTTCAATCACATTCACAAAACTAGAAAATTTTCTCTTATAGACCTCCCACACTCATCACTCATTACAATATGATCAACCAAATCAATCTTATATATCTGCACCAACAAAAATAATCATTTACTAAGTTGGCTTCCAAAAACCACATAATACGCAACATGAAACGTGTATCACAAAGTCGGCTCAATCCGTCCACAAATCCAGATGCGAAACAAACCAAGAAGATAATATGCTTCCCATAGGTCGACTCAATCACCTCAAACATGAAACTGGTCACCTAAATCAACCCATTAAATCTACAACACATTACACAAAAATAGCTCTGTTCTAACTGAATTACCAGATACTAGAGCTCTAAACTCACACAATTCAACACTGGATATCAGGATCACAAGATAATCTATCTCGAACCTTGAATCAACTACCTTGATCACTACAACCAAAATTAAAACACCAATTTCAAGATGTGCACCATAATCTTATGCTCTACCGGTTATTGAGTTCCACCTTCCATACTTATGCCTTATAAGCAATATGACTTCTTGTAAACCAGATTTATGTACATCTAATATGATTTCCGAGCTGAGTTGCCATCAATGACAACCCCTAAACTTCTATCATGCACCAATTTTCACCAGAATAGTGTCTCTTGCCAATAAAACACACATAAGCTTCAAAATCCCACCATAGATTCCATTAACAATATCTATTTGAAATATAGATTTCATGGCCCTTCCATCCTTAGAGATCTATGAAACAATATTAACACACATAACATCCACTGTAATCAACAAGCCTCCAACAATTTGTTATTTCTTTTAGTATATTCTCACAAGCTTTCTAGTTCGAGAAATCTAAATGAAAGAATACCTAGAACCAAATTACCATGAATTCTTTACATGCAAGCAACATGAAATTTCATTCAAGTACATGCAACTCATGTATATATGTATGTATGTAAACACATTCAAACAACAAAAACCCCTTAAGATTTGATACCAACTATTGGGAAATTGTTGATTTTTTAAAATTTTTAATCCAATAATAAAATTGATGAGATTCAAGACTTAAACTATTAAATATGAATATCTTTGATTGTGTGCAAACCTAAAAATTAAGTTGCCTTAATATGAAAAACCATAGAGATATTCATCTTCTTTGTCATGCAAACCATAACCACTTTAATATGCTTAATACACCTATCTTAGATGGACATAGAACATCAATGAAATGAACATTATTTCCCTATCAGCAACACATGAAGAACATATCACTACATAGGAGTTACATGGAGAAACTCTTATAAAAAATAGTACAACATGAAGAGAGGCCAAACATGCATTATCTTCAATATCAAGATTAAAATATTTCACTTCCATTGCTCCTTCTATGTCTTTGATCTTACAACACTTTGTTACTTCTCCAGCCTGAAAAAAGTCATTACATTAGATACTAATCCAAGGCACCAATTTAGAGAAGAGATGGTGTGAGAAAACTATTATAGATTCTCAAAACAAGAGGAAAATACCACCTCCAAAACCATACGCCCCCATAAGCGGAAATCCTATAAAATTAGTAAAAAATAATAAATCTTCACATGACCTTCACATGGATGCCTAGCCATAATCAATGAAATTTGTAACTCTTTGGTGCACCATAGGACCTCAATAAGTCCAACGACTCTACAATTAGATCATGCAACACAATACACACTTGGGTGCCTAACTCAGGAGAACATGCAAATGAAAATAGTCAACATGCATTGACATGTATAATAATATACCCTCTCCCAAAGTAGATGCCTAAGAAAAATATTAATCCATTATGCTTTGTAACCACCACCATGTATCCACCTCTATGGAATGCAATTATAATTTGTCATAAGAGAAAAATATTATATATTTTCACTCTCATGTCCTTTAGAACACTTTCTAAGGAGCACAAAGAGACATGAAAATGACTTAAGAACACAGAGGTTATTGTCACCTATCCTAACAATTAGTCCATGGAGCCCTTTGTGGATGGATGAGAAAAATTTCTCCTTGAATAGGTTATTTTGATGAACCTATAATTTAATATGTCCATATATAGGGAGTGGATGAGATTCTTCCCAGAGATATGTTGCCTTCTAGGATCTCCTCTATTGGATGTTAGTTTGGATTCAATCTTTCAAATGTCAGAGTGCTCATCCATTGGAACAATGATAGGTATCTTTAGGGCCTCTATTAGCAAGATATTGAACAAGCTGTTATTCCTCCATCATTGTCACCTTCATCCATAGCCTTAACATGCACTACCTTTTTGTCTATATGCACTTGATTGGTATTATGTATGTTTTATGATGTCGTTGTTGAAATTTGTTGAGTTTATTTTTCATAAGTTTCCACCATTTTGTTGATATAAGGAAATAAAAATAGAGTTATTCCTTGTGTATTTAGTGTTGCATAAGATAAGGAAATAAAAAAATAGAGTTATTCCTTGTGTATTTAGTGTTGTGTAGTTTGAGGTAATTCTCGATGACATTTTATATCACAAAAAAGAAAATGAGCAAACACAAGTCCTCATTTGAGAACCTACTATTTTAAAACTTCATATCATAAGAGAATTTAACAGGCATCAATCATTTGTGTGAGATGAGTATTTTCATATTCTATAAATAGAATCTTTTTTTAATATGTTCATAAGGAAATTTCGGGATGGGATTCACGTAACATTTGATGTTAAGAAATATATAAGGTGAAACAATTTGTTTTAGGTTTCTATATATTCTAATTCTTGTGAATTGTTAAGTTTCAAAATAATTAATACACCTAATCATTCATTTGAGGTGTCAAGATTGGCTCTGTTGTATTGATTATTATTATGTGAGTTAAATATGTCTTTGAAAGCATATTTGATACATTTTCTACTAAGAGTGTGCTACTTGGACATTTTAGGAATAATTTAAATTACTAGATTAAGCATTGTGCTCAATACAATCTCTTTTATTCTTTACTTTTAGGGATATTTTCGATTTAATGGATAACTAAGTAGAATTTTACCTTTGGTGAGCAACCACTTCTTGTAGTTGATTATTTGTGAGTTTCTCTAAAACTTTTTTTAATTTCTCAAGTCTTTTATTTCAATTGAACCTTAGTTCTTGACTTTGTATCCTAGAAAGCAAGAACATCAATCATGTCTCTCCCAATATTTCACTAATTTCCAAAATGATACATTGTACCGTCATAATTTAAAATAGTGTATGAGTGATTAAAATCTAGGATGATATATATGTGTTGTTCTTCATTTTTAGACCTTATATTTGATCATGGAATTTCTCTACCTTGTTTAGATATTCTAGATGGTTTTCAATAGTTTAACAAAATTTTGCTAGTGATAAGCAATTTTGGTTTAGATCCATGTAACTAAGATTAACCTATAAATTAGTCACCCTATCTAGCAATGCTTATGAACCCTTGGTAGTAAATATTTTAGATGAATGATAGGGAGTAACCCTAAGTTTGACCTAACTCAACATAGAAGCAAAGAGGACTTGTCTCTTTTATGCATTGTTCCTATATCCAATATTGGTAGTTTATGTTGCTTATAATTTAAGTCATTATAAGATTTGAAAATCCATAGTTTTTGAAATACTCAAGTAAACTACGAATTAGATCACGGTCTAAAATACAAAAAATCCCCAACAATGCCCTTATGTTATTATAAAAAAAATGGATTTGGCAAATGTTAGATAGTCATGTGTCATAAGGTTAAGAATTGGAAGATCTTATTATCATCACGTACCTCAAGAAATTCCATTGCCAAGCTATCAATTATAGTCTCTAAAACTTAAAAATCACAAAATATAAAAAAGTGCAATATTCAAAAGAAAAAAGTAAAGAGAAAAATTTCCGTTTGGTGAAAACCATTCTTATGGTGCGTTGGGTACACACTGTTTGTAAGGGAAAATTTGCATGTCAATTAGATCAAGAGGCAACCATAAAACTTGAGATCTAATCAATGAATTCAATCACAACTCAATGGAGGAATTCAAATGAAATCAATAATGAAATAACATCAAATCACAAAAAAAAAAAACCCATTTTGATTCCAATGAGCTTGTCGTCTATTTTCCATTTTCTTATGGAGAAAGTGGCTCTCAAAGTTACAATTTAAAATACTTGCAAGATGTAAGCACAAGAATTACAAAAATCATGGTTATCGAAAGGGGAGGGTTGATGTTCAATCTATAGATTTTGAGAGGTTTTATTCGATGGCTGAGATTGATTTGAAAACAAAATCAATCGACGGTCAAGATTTGACAAGACAAGTTGGTGAGAGACAATCACTCATTCTGACTAGATATGATTGAGAGAATAGATCACTTGACTGACTAGTCAAGAGACATGATTGCGAGTGGAACCGAATTAACTAAGTAGTTACAAAAAGTTGATTTCAAAAAAGGAGGACGTAACTGGCTAATTAGAAAAAGTGATTGATGAGTCACTAGTTAGAACTCAATGTCAGTCTTAGTTAGCAATTTTCACATTTGATACAAGAAATTTAGGATGAAATGCCATTTCGATTGCAATTAGTTTTTGAAAACATCAAATAAAATTGAAATTAGAGAGGAATTAATTGAATTTAAATTTGGAGGGAAATTCAATTTATTTGAAATTAAGATCAAATGACATTAAATAAATTTATTAAATTTATTTAATGAGAAGACATTATTAGATAATCAAATAATTTAAATAAATTATTTAATTATGGAGAAAATATAAATTGATTTTAATTAAACAATAAACATTATCATTTAATTAAAGTAAATAAGCAAGATTAATAAGTAAAAAAATTATTTAATTAATTTAAAGGGTAAATGGTCAATTGATTAAATGATTAAGAGGGAAATTGAATAGTTAATTTAACATCAAAGGGGAATATTAATTTAGAAGAATAAAATTAGACTAAATAGACAATTAAAATTATTTAATTAAGAAAGAGGAATAATTAGTAAACATGGCGTTTATAGGTGCATGGCAATTTTAAGTGTCTAAATTTTGCTCTTCTTTGAGACAATTTGTTTTCAGACATTGTTTTAAAGAATAATCATGAAAATCATGCCCTAGTATGCCTCAACAACAATAGAGTATATTGGCACCCCTTTGGAAAATTGGTCAAAAAATTATGATGTGAAGACCAATTTAATGATAATGCGATCATGATCTCAAAGATGTAGTTTGGACAAGTTTCAAGCTCATATGGGTGACCTAAAAGGCATTTGAAGTTGAAAATAACTGTGACGAATAAGGTAGGAAACCCTAATTAGGGCTCCATTTTGGCTATAAATAAGAATTTAGGGCTTCATTTTGACGATTTGCATTCTTGGAGCTTAGTTTGAGTGTTTGAGGAGATATGCTGGGTGTTGGCTAGAGGCAACACCAGCTAGAGTGAGTCAGATAATTCAACAAACAAGTAGGCTCAAGCGGTAGGGTAAGTACATCGTCCCTACTTGTCGATTTTCCACATTAATCACATATTAAAAATTTATTGGCTGATTGTCATTTTATGTGTGTTTTGCATTTGCACTACAATTTTTTTGCATTTCTTGTTAATGTTTCACTATTTCTATTTTCCTTTCACAATTGTTATGTGTTATGCATGTGACTGTATCTTTCCACAATTGCTTGCCTTAATTTTCACAACTGTTAAATTAGCTTTGCAATTGTTGATTACATTTTGCATTTACATTTTGGGTTTCACATTTGAATAAAAGTTTTGCAAATGTTAATGTAGATTTTTGTAGTTAATTTTATTAGGGATTTTTTGTGTTTTTATTTTGTGATCATCATTTGCATAGGTTGATTAGGTCTTTGATAGGTCTAGGATAATGGTAGGAATGATTTGAAAGCTATTCTCCTAGTCCTTGGTGCATGAGAGAATAGGCCTAAGGGCCTTGCGTGATGTCACCAGTTAGATGAGGAGGAGTGAGATTATATTTGTCACATTGGTCTTTATCACATTTGTTATATGCCCCAAGTTACAATCAATAGGGGCTTGATTACTGCACTTGCAGAGTGGTGGCATTTTGAGACTAGCTCCTTTCACTTACCTACCTATGACACATCAGTAAAATTCGAGGATGTGTGACACATATTACATATCTAGATCCATGGTGAGAGAGTGACATATGATCATCACTATGGGTTTATAGCAATATGTTAGTTATATGAGTATGACATGGATGAGCTAGGGATAAAGGACCTTTACGAGATTGGTTTGTGAGCTATGATGAGATCATATGAAAAATTTAGCGTAGTTATTTGTAGTTTGATTGTTGGTACTTTGGTTTTGGATAAGAGAAATCATGGATTTCCTATCGACTAGGGTTGAGTATTGGATGGCATGGAATTTGATAGCTGAGTGTATGGTCAAGGACCATGTGTCTTAGCTATGTTGTACTATTAGTTACATTCAGTAGTGTATCTGGGGGCGTAGTATATCAATTGTGGCATTACACTCCTATAGGTTTGGGCTTGGGAGCACATAACGGTATTCAAACCTTTTGTGCATGTATAACTAGAGGATGGGTAGCCTTATGCATACCAATATTTAGCTGCAATCCATCAAAGACACATGGGTCACACTCTATATTAGCAACATGAGATCAATATTTTGCATCATTTTATTTGGAGACCATATGTTGGAATCAATGAACTTTGAGAGGGGGGGGTGAATCAGTGTTTTGCAAGTTTCTAACTTATTTAGCTGATTCTTAATCCATCATATGCACAAGAAGGAAGATGAGATGCAAAAACATAAAGCAATAATCCACACAACCATAACACCAATATTTTTACGTGGAAATCTGGAAAGGGAAAAACCACGGTGGGATTGAATACCCACAATATTATTATACTATGGCCAGAAGTATGATAATATTATATAAAGGGAATGTACTTGCATTCAGGCACACTCCCTAGAGCTCACCACTCAATTAAAAAAGGGCTACAACCCGGAGGAAGGATCACTAGGTTAAAGGATATTACAATTGATTACAATGATGAATGAGCTGAAGTATAGCATGTGACTATGCCAAAATGCAGTTCTGATTAGGCTCATATTATCTTCTTCACTTGATCTATTATTCTGCTCTGTTTTTTTGTTCTATCAACTACTGGAGCACCAAATATTCAATCACATTCACCAACCTTCACAAATTCACTCCTACAAACTTCTCACATTCTCTCATATATTAACATGCTCAAATGAATCAGTCTTAAGTATCTGCAACAACAAAAAGAATCATTAACCACGTTGGCTTCCAAAAATGCATAACACTCAACATGAAACGTGTATCACCAAGTCTTCTCAATCCATCCACAGTTCTGAATGCAAACAAAAAAAAGAAGATAATAAGCTTCCCATAAGTCAACCCAATCACCTTGAACATGAAATTGATCACCGAAATCAATCCAACAAATCCACAACACACGTTACACCAAAATAGATCTGCACTAATTGAAATTATCGGATATCAGATCTATAAACTTGCTCATGAATAAAATCCAAATATTGGGATCACAAAATAAGCTACCTCAGACCTTGAATCATCTGACTTAATCACTGCAACCAAAATTACAACACCAATGTCAAGATGTGCACCATGATCTCATTCTCTACCGGTTACTGTGTTTGACCTTCCTAACTTATTCCTTGTGAGAAATATGACGTTCGGAAAACCAAATCTATGTACACCGGATGTGATTTCCAAACTGAGTTTCCATCAATGACAAACCCTAAGCATCTATCATGCATCAATCTTCACTAGAAAAATGTCTCTTTCCAACAATCTCCTCCTTTGGTATTGATGGCAACACTGTGAAAAATGAACTTTACACTAAGGACTGAAAAATTTCAGAATCTCAAACTCACCAAGAATATACAAGATCCCCTTGAGAATTAGCACCATTTTTCACTCTTCTCTCTTCCTTTCACAACAATGCCAAGGATAGGAGTCCACCAAAATTGGTATACAAATATATGTACAGCTGCTCACAAAAATTTGAATATATCTGAAAAAATTGTCTAAAGGGACAACAAATGGTTATCCCAGGCTTTCTTTAAGCTCTCTAAAATGTTGATCCACTGAAAAGGTAAGCATGCATTTCTGCTCCATGTCTACCTGCCAAAACAAGCTTATTCATTGCATCCTTATAATCTTGCATGTTTCTCATCAAATAATATATCCATGGAGTGATAAGACTCCCTACTTCTGCTACTCTACCCAAAATTCTATACTTTTCTTGGTTTAGACTCTTAATCTTGTTCAATGCACTTAAAATTTGGGGTTCAAAATTGCTAGCTGAGACTAATTGTGGTGCATATGACTAGGATATGTTCGCTAACTAGCCTTCACATTCCCTTATTTTCTTGTCTATGTCTATAGTGAACTTTGGAAAAACTAGACATGACTTGTATATATTACCACCTTCATCAAGTGCATCTTGAATACCCTTTAGTGTAGATACCAAACTGACTCTATCATCCTCAATCATCTTCAAAAACTATTTTAATCTCATAGCATTGCATTGATTCAAAACTTTAATATTTGCTGCCTTCTCCAAAGATTCAAAATGAGAACCTATAGCATTCATGATACTTTTTAGCTTATCAGAGGGATCATATGAGTCCCGTTTGAAAGATGACATAATTTTCTCCAACATGTCTCCCGCCAATGATATCAATTCTTTATCAGCAAGATGGGACTTAAGAAAATCCTCACTGGCTTTATCTTGAGAAAGAGTTACCAACTTTAATGCTTGAATCAGAGATAATGAGCTCAGGTCAATAGGTCCTTGACCAAAGTCATCTGAATCAGTAGAAATTTGTTTCCCTTTGTCAGCATCAATGTCTCTTTCCATTGTTGCCGAAGTCTAATCTCCCTCGTTATCTCCTTTTTCTTTTTTTGACCACCTCTTAACTCTCATTTTTACCAACATCCTCACCCTTGTCTGCATCATCTTTCTCCTCAGATACCTTTACTAAGATAACTTCAATTACTAAAGGTTCCTATTCAGCTTCACCAGAGATATCAACATTGGCATTATCATCATCAATTGTGGTATGCACCCTGGGTTTCTCTTCCAGAATAGCTTTCTTAGATGTTTGGTCTTTCTGCTTGTCAGGAACAACTGCATGTACTTCTGGAACAGATGTGTCCCGAGATAGCTCTTCCAGATTTACATCAATTTTGTGATCTATCAAAAACTGTTTGAAAATTGTCTTTGTTTCTTTAGTCACCTCACCTATCTTGTTGAGCATAAGCTTATTTACCCTCTTTTTACTTTGGAATATATCTTTTTCAATCTTTAATAATCTAATAACTTCATCTTTAGAGATGACAGAGGATAAGTTTACTAGTACATACTCCTTTATTCTCTCATCCTCTAGACTAGTTGTATGCCTTCTTGCATCCAAAATGTCATATAGGATTTTGGGAATCATGGATGATAAATCTATCAATGCCTTACTATAGACATCCATGTATTCAACTACTTCTTCCTCAATTGCTCTCAGATCTTTATCATCAAAATTTTCATAGTACACAGGCACATTTTTCAAATTCCCATCCTTAAGTACTTCATCAATTATTTGTTTCAGGGTTATTGGGGGCACAAATTTATATGTACCTTTTACTTTTCCTAATTTAAGAGCTGCATCCAATTATGACTTATCTTTCTTTCTCTCTCTAACCTTCCTGGATGACTCAAGTTTTTCTCTTGGTTTGTTTCATTGCTGGGCACCACCAATTTGAGGCTTCTTCACCACTCTGGCATAAGTGGTTGTCTTCTTCACCTCTTTCACTGCTTCATAAAATTCAGTCTCTATGTCCTCAGCAGTGGCAACAACATATACTCTTTGGGTCTTCTCCTTCTTCCTCTTCTCCGCTCCACAAGATGATGTTGTTTGTGACTTGGGTGGAGGAATAGACTTTTGCACACTGGAGGTAGGTGTAGCTTGAGACTATCTAGGCTTTGGTTTCTTTAGAGGAGTGGAAATAGGTTTTGATTTCTTGGGCTTGGCCATGTCCTACTACTTTAGTATGTTTTTCTCTCTTGCCCTTTGCACTGCCTCCTTAGATATACCCATTTGTTCTGCTAACTCCTCAACTTTGTTTCTTACTTTCCTCTTCCTTGTCAGTTTAGTAAATTTCTTGTGCAAATCAAGATCCTTTTCTTTGTAGGTACCGAACCTTTCCTCCTTATCATCCACCAGTTGACTCAATAGGTGTTGAGAATATGCATCAAGTGTGTTTGCATCTACCTCATACCCCATGGGCATGGTCCAAATAGTTCTTAGCTCAACTGCCTCCATGTGACATTGGTCCTTATCAACCATAAAGAAAATGGTTTTCTCATATTTCTCAAGAATCTCTTTAGGGATCCTCTCTCTTCTTTGTATTGTTTCTTGAAATGTTTTAAAATAACCCCATAAAGTAGATTTATGTGAAACAATGTCACCCAAACACTGCAAACCTTCCTTTATTTGAACGACCACTAGCTTATCATAGGCCCATTGAATCTTCCCAATTATGGGGATCTCATTCAAGAAATACAATGCTATACAGACAATCAAGGAATCAAATCTAAAAACATGTTTCTTATCTTGCTTTATCTTCTTCAGGTTTCTTAATAGCTCACTAAGAAGTACTGCACAAAGATCATACCTTTTTTCCTCCTTAGGCATCTCATAGGCTGCAAATATGGTAGTACCAAATACAAAAAATTTCCTATTGGATTGGTATACCTTATATCCCGTCACCATTGAAGCGAATCTCACATCATGCTCTATGATATCACCAATTGTCATTGACCGACTATCATGCTGGGATCCGGTAACCTTTGTTACCGTTGTATTTTAAACTTTCCTTAGATCGAGGATCTCATCAGTTGCATTCAAACAAGTAACCGCTTGAATGGATTGCTTGGTGATTTTGTGAGGTTAGTTTAGCCATATAAACTCATTGTGGATTTAACTCAGGGTATACCGGACCCATACGGGTTCATCAAACACTAGAAAATGAATAAACTGGATAAAACCCTTATCCTACAATGGCTTAAATTCAAGCTTCAAATTCCCCATTCCATCCATCATATGCTTGGTATACAGTGATAGCATATCCGCATTTCCAATCTCTTTGATGTTGCAGTGTATGTATACCCTAATATCTTCGTTATGTAGTACGTCATATGGGGTAGAAGAAAATGCACCTTCTGGATAATCTTCAATAGATATGAATGGATGACGCTTGAATATGGGCCTTTCTCTATCAGTAATATCAACCACCAATGGATTTGCAACACTAGATGTAGATTCCATTTCTAAATTAGGGTATGAACCTATAGCTCATAAATAGATAATAACCTTTTGATTCTCATCCAAATGCTAGGAATCATTGATTGATCGCTTAAAGCTCTGCTATGATTTCTCAATCTCGTTTGCTTCACTCTTCAACTCATACTCTTCATTCGTAATGTGAAGAATGCATGAGTGAAATGCCTTTTTATCCACCAAAAGCCTGACTTTAAGTTGTAATAAATGCAAAACCCTAAAGGCTTCCAGATACCCTACAGCTTCAAGAATTCATTAGCGGATACTCAAACCGCCATGAAATCTTTCAGATATCAATTGCACAACTAATCTCCATCATCTACAACCATCCTTGACTAGTTACAGATCTTTGAAATGGGGGGTTTCTAAAGATATGCATCAAGATATCCCCCCTAAGGCCAAAATCCCTTAGTTACCAAATGAGGTTCCAAGACTGGAATCAGGCGTGGAGCCATTTTGCACACTTGAATCTTCCTTTTTAACCCACATCTTCTTATGTTGATCTCTAATCTCTTTCACCTTATCTTTTCCCTTTTCATATGATTTATTCTTGTCTTCCAGAGAACTCTTGCTTACATTATTGCTTCTGCAGTATGGCCAAATTTATTGCATGCATGGAAAATAACATTTCTTTGCATAGGCCTGAAGTTCATCTAATTTAGTCTCATCCTACATTGGTTAGAGATATGTCCAAGCATTCCACAAGCATATAATCTCTTATTTTGAAAATTATTCACTATTCTACACATATTTGACTTATGACCAAAATTGTTGCATATGAAACATTGAACGGTAAAGGTAGAACCATTGTTCATCATATTATTCATCATCCCATTAGTCATTCTACTTCTGCATTGACTTTCCATATGACCAAATTTACCACAAACAAAATATTTACCGTTGAATTTATAGGCATTAGGCTGTCTTACCGGAGGTTTCTTGTTCTTCTGCTAATGATTGCTCTGACTAGAATCAGAGGAGTCTCCTTTCTCAAATCCAAGTCCTCGCATGTATTTCCCATGTCTCTAACTTTCCAGCATCTCATCCAACCGGTCTGAGCTATCCTTGAATTTTCTTTGTACTCATTAGCATTAGAAAGCTCATCTCTTATAATTATGATCTACCTTTTGAGTTCTTGTCCATCATTCTTTGTTTGCACCAATTCAAGCTTCAATTGATCATTCTCATATGTCAATCTGCAACACTCATCAGATCTATCCTTCAATGACTCAGTTAGGGTTTCTTCATTCTTCTTCAAGTCTTCAATCTCCTTTGTCAACTCCATCACAATGGATTACATTTTATTTTTCAAGACTACATTCTCCCTAGCTAGCTTCTCATATTCATCTTTCTTGTCTTGTATGGCTTGATTGTCAATGCTTTGGTCTTATTTCTCCTTCAATTTGTCCATCAACTCCTTTCTCTTTTACTCTAGATGTGCTCACTTGATCTTTCAGGGTCTCAATGAAGTCTTCGGCTGCATTCAGGTTTCTTTTCAGGGAACTCACTTCTTTCTTTCTGCGTCAAGATCTTCAAGTGCCAGACTAAGTTATCTCTGCAAACCAGAGTCCATTTAATCAATCTTCCAGATCTTCCTCAAGCTATTAGGCTTCTTCTGAGGAAATAGGATTTGACACCAATTGTTGGAATCAATGAACACTGAGAGGGGTGGGTGATCAGTTTTTTGCAAGTTTCTAACTTATTTAGCTTATTCTTAATCCACCAGATGGACACGAAGGAAAATGAGATGCAAAAATATAAAGCAATTATCCACACAACCATAACACCAATATTTTTATGTGGAAACCAGGAAAGGGAAAGACCATGGTGGGATTAAATACCCACAATATTATTATAATATGGCCAAAAGTATGATTATATTACATAATAGGAATGCACTTGCATTCAGGCACACTGCCTAGAGCTCACTGCTCAATTAAAAAAGGGCTACAACTTGGAGGAAGGATCACTTCCTTACAAGATATTACAATTTATTACAATAATGAATGAACTTAAGTATAGCATCTAACTATTCCAAAATGCAATTCCAGTTAGGCTCATATTATCTTCTACAATCGATCTGTTATTCTGCTCTATTTTTTTGTTTTGTCAACTACCGGAGCACCAAATCTTCAATCACATTCACCAACCTTCAGAAATTCACTCCTATAGACTTCTCACATAATCTCATATATTAAAATGCTCAAAGAAATTGGTCTTAAGTATCTACACGAACAAAAATATGTATCACCAAGTTGGCTTCCAAAAAATGCATAACACGCAACATGAAACGTGTATCACCAAGTCGGCTCAATCAGTCCATAGATCTAAATGCAGACCAAAACATGAAGATAATAATCTTCCCATATGTCAGACCAATCACCTAAAACATGAAATTGATCACTGAAATGAATCCAATAAATCTGCAACACACGTTACAACAAAATAGATCTGCTCTAATTGAATTACTAGATACCGAACCTCTAAAATTGCTAATGAATCAACACTAGATATTGGGATCATGAAATAAGTTACCTCGAACCTTGAATCATCTAAATTAATCACCACAACCAAAATTACAACACCAATGTCAAGATGTGCACCATGATCTCATGCTCTACTATTTTTTGTGTTCCACATTCCCGACTTATGCCTTTTGAACAATATGACTTTCAAAAAACTAAATCTATGTACACTAGATGTGATTTACGAACTGAGTTACCATCAATGACAATGTTGGCAAATGCACACTCCAATGAGAAATTGTAGGTGATTGAAGGTATTTTCATTGTTGGCAACCTTACAATCATGTGATACTGGCAGGCTAGCACATGCACCAGTACCGGTAGACTCTACACCGACATACAGATGACCGACACCATGGCCGACATGAATTTTGTATAAATGTATTTTGTAACTAATTGTAAAATATTTTGTAAGCCAAAATAGCGGATTGTAATATGACTCATATATGTATGAGATCATTGTAGATCATTTAGAAGAAGAGATAATGCAAAGTATGAAAGGAATATAACATACCTAATGTGCGAACTATTAGGATAAGGGTTTATGTATATTGCAGAGCTTAAACCGGTACTGAATATAGCATAGCAGATGTTGATCTAAAGCAATACAAGACATTGGATTAGTATAATCCATTTTTGTAAGTTAGTGTGACTTCTTTTGTAACTGAGTAGTGAGCTCTAGGCACTTGGCCTTCCTGCATGTGCAAGCCCCTATTGTAAGCAGTAATATTCCCTTATTGGCTAGTAAGCGAATATTGTGGGTCACAAATCCCACCAAGGTTTTTCCCACACCGGGTTTCCTCGTTAAAATATTGTGTTATGGTGTGCTTTTCATGTTGTGGCTATTGTTCTTATTTGCTGCATTATTTATGGTTTACCGGTACATAGTTTTAATATGCTTTTCATGTTATAAGTTAAGAAAATTATCTAACCGGTCATATACTGATTCACCCCCCCGTCTCAGTATCTTTGGGAATCCTAATAGACAACCCGTAAGAATATATCATGCACCAATCTTCACTGGAACAATGTCTCTTTCCAAAACCATACAAAGATATTCCTATATAGGATGATGATGCACAATGTTTGCCATACTACAAGTAGCAGAGATACTTGATAGGCCAGACTATTATGCCATAGAGGATTATAGATGTGAAGTTATCATACCATGTGCTTAGATAGTTTAGAGAGGTATAGAGAGTTCCACATAGTACAAAATTATTAGCTCAATCTTATAGGGAGGTTTCAAATTGGGGGCCTTGCATTATTCTGTAGGTTGCCTATGCTGATTTTGACAGTTTGCATCTTGTGCAGTGGGGATGGGATTCAATAGTTATTGAAGTAGTCACCACACCATAGTATGATATGGTGGAAAACACATAGGCCTACACCCATGACCAATCCTACAATTCTTATTTTTGGTGGCATTGTTCACCAAATGAGAAAAGATGAGATGGGTAGGATGAGGGAGGTGACATAGGTGCACCATAGGTGAGGGTAGAGATAAAGGGGATGGTAGAGATTGGGGGATGGTGGAGGATGGGGGGATAAAGTTAGAGGGAGATAAAGAGGGAGAGTTAGAGAGAGGGAGAGGGAGAGGGAGAGGGCGAGGAGATGGTGGAGACAAAGATGTAGGACAAGGTGGAGATCGGGATGCCCCAATGATAGCACTACAGTAAATAGCAAGAGGGGATGACAAAGGACAAGCTGCCCTAGATATTGACCCACAACCAACATCAAGGTGGATGAGGGGATGGATGTTGTGATAGAAGAGGTGTGGGAGGCCAAAGAGGACATTGATGATTGTGATGATACTTCTTCAGAGTCTCATAGTTTTGATAGCTATGAGTTGAGCGATGATGAGGATGAGAAAGATCAGGGTGATGATACCATGTCATATGTATAGGTGCATGATGTCAGATTGCAAGATGTACAAGGTGGCAATGATTTCACACTAATTTCAAACCCTCACGTTGTTAGGGTACAAGTAAAAAATTTACAAGATTAGGTTGTGGATTTGTAGGAACAACTAATTGCAGCACAGAGGGGTAGGACTGAGGATATAATCTTGTGGATTTAGATGCAGGGTGAGTGGTGGGCAAAGATAGATATTGATGGTAGAGAAATATGTTGTAGTAGCCAAAGCACAATAGGCTATTGACTCTTATTAATATTATTTTACTGTGGGCACATATGGGTGAGCTATAGTTGATTGACTGTCTGAGTATAGTATAGAGATATCTTATTGGAAAATATTATGTGAGAGTGTGGCACCTCTAGATCAAAGGGCACTGAGTTACAAAGCTTCTTGGTCATAGAGTTATTTGTAGAGTTGGACACAAGCGAGGTCTAGTGCTAGAAATGGGGGTATCATGGGTCCACCACCTAGACCACCACCACCTTCAAGGAACTCGAGGATAGGTATTATTGGGGGTTTTCATTTTTGTGTTCCAAGCCTTGAATCATGAAGTTTCTAGGGTTTATAGCTGAAAAAGAGCCCCAAAACCTTGAACCTTCAACCCTAGGTGTGTTCTTAATTTTTATATTTAAAATCTTGTTATAATTTTTAGTTGACTATCCATGTTAGGTTTATGATCATTAAAGTCATGATTTTAGCCCATTAGAATGTCATACTAACTAACCCCTTTTGTTAGCTCTATCGATTCACCCAAGCCTCGGTGCTTGTGTTAAATTCCACCTAGACTCCATTGATTTGTACATTGTTGTGCAGTTGTCATTATTGAGCAACTTGCTTGATCCCTACTCCATTGATAGGTATTATTGGGGGTTTTCATTTTTGTGTTCCAAGCCTTGAATCATGAAGTTTCTAGGGTTTATAGCTAGAAAAGAGCCCCAAAACCTTGAATCTTCAACCCTAGGTGTGTTCTTAATTTTTATATTTAAAATCTTGTTATAATTTTTAGTTGACTATCCATGTTAGGTTTATGATCATTACAATCATGATTTGAGCCCATTAGAATGTCATACTAACCAACCCCTTTTGTTAGCTCTATCGGTTCACCCAAGCCTCGGTGCTTGTGTTAAATTCTGCACAAGTCTTTCCACCTGGACTCCATTGATTTGTACATTGTTGTGTAGTTGTCATTATTGAGCAACTTGCTTGATCCCTACACCCTTCCATGCTTTTATGACTAACCTATATTTTGTGTAGATCGTGCAAGTCAACAACTTATATTAATGCACACTTGTGTGATTATCTCGAACTTGTATCCTTGCCTATATCCGCAGTGACGTGGTCAATAGGTCAAAGGGGATTTGTCATTCGTGCTTCTTCACCTGCATCAACAACTCAAATCATTGTGTGATTGCATGACTAGGTAAACGTACTCGGTGAAACCAACTCTACAAACCCAAAGTCAACATGTCAATGGGCCCTACATCTTGAGCACCTTCTCCTTCATCAATGACTCAAATTCTCATGTGATTGTACAATTAGGAAGACCTAACTCTAGAGATCCACAATGTTGACATAGAATGGTGTCCTGCAACTTTGCCACTTTGTCTGAGCTAGACCAATGATGATGAGCCACGTGCTTGAGGATTTAGACAGTGGGCCAATGGAGGTTGGAAATTTTGAGCTAACTCATAAATATAAATGAAGATTACATTTGGAATCATCAATGGTGTGGATTGTTAGCACACTTACATAGTTATAAAATGTTGTTCGAAAAGATAACTCCATAAGCCAACTAATAAAAAATGAGGCGGGCCCTAAACTGTAGTCACATGATGTAAGATTAATGACCAAGATTAACCTGTGGTTACATGATTAGTCACATGTTCTCAATCAAGTTAATCCCACTTCAATGCAAGACTGGTCCTAGATGTGACATGTCTTAATTCTATTGGACACCACTTATAATAAGTGAATAGCTATTAAATGCTCATACACTCAAAATTAAAAAGCAACAACTAGTTCACTCTAGCAATATGGCTATGTGCAAACATTAATTCACTCAATTGCACCATTATAAGTAGATTTTGTGCTGAAGCGACCTCACATGAATCTCTACATGCTCATTATCTTGTTAAATGTGCTCTCTATGATTTCAATGACGTAAATTTTACAGTTATGGTTTCTCTCAAGGTTTTGTGTGAAAATAGTTATAGTAAGCTTAAGGTTTCAATTCTCAGATTGTTTCTTTAGTCATTGGTCTACAACCCTCCCTATTGCAATTAATTCATTCAAAGAACTCGTAAGGAATAATTGATGACAAAATTAAAAAACCCTAGTGGAACACTTCACTATCTGTTAAACACTAGCTTTAAAGCTTCATCATGGTCAAGTACTCTTCTTCTTAGTCCAAGAGGAAATTTACTGAGGAAGTTATAGCGTAGCTTCTAGGATCTACTGACACTTTGAAGAGAGAAAAATCTAGTAGCAGACCAGAATTTTTTTTTGTTAACCTCAATATAGGATGTAAGGATCTTATCATTGAACCTTTGGGTTTAAATCTATGGAGAAGATGTTATAATAAAAAAAGGAGAATATCCTAGTTAGAAACATATGGGATTTGAATTTGAGAAGACTAGTCGTTCCCAATGTGTTTGTCAAAATTGACCTCATGAAAGCCATAAAGAGGAGATACAAAGAAGGAAAAAGAGAGATATTGGCCCATGGTGGGGGAAGATTGGCCATCATCAATAAAAAATATAATTGAATATGCTTTCATGTTGGATGAGTGGACTAATTGACCACTTGATGTGGATGCATTGGATAGAGAATTCAAATCACATGTCAAGTTGTATAGGAGCAGGGTTCTAGCCTTCAGGCCAAACCATTTAACTAGAGATGAAAAGGCCCTAACTCCACAAGATCAACCTCCTTACAATGTTGACTTGTTTGCAGGAAATTTCAAGGACACATACTATGCTTTGTGTTATGTTTTTGGTGTAGATTATGAGCCTTTCATTCCTAATTGGATGTTAGTTTTATGTATAGTTGTTCAGAGAAAAGACCATAACGTAACTTTTGACTATGCAAGTCTATTAACAGAGAAATTATATACTGCACTTTTTTAGTTCATGGTAGGCTTCTCACTTAATTTTAGGTATTAAATTCAATTTTGATGCATATTTTTTTGTTTAATGGTATCAAGTTATAGCATGAAAACTTTAGGGTAAGACCCATGGTTGAAGGAGAGTATCTCCCTTTTAATCAATAGACATATTTATGGGATATGCATTGTAGGAAGTCCAATTACATCATGTTTGAAAATCATTTTATTAGAAAGATGATGGCCCTACTTCAAGGAAGTGTGCCATGGGGTCTAAGTGAGAAAGCAAATAATTTTCTAAGACCAAAGGACCTTGAATTGGAGAAGGATATAGATAATAATTGGGGATATTGCTTCTATTTCAAGGACCATACTATTATTAGGGTTTTTGGTAGTCCTTTTGTACCAAGGAACCTTCCAATTATAGTGCCTGATAGGGTTACTTTCTTGGAATCGATGCTTCAATTTTATGAAGAAAAAAAGTATGTCATCGGAGGTATTCACAAGAAAGGATCATTCCTCCCATCAAAATTTCAAGCAGATTGATATCATTTGACCAACAAAAAAACATTTGATATCCTAGACAATATGTTTGGTAAGTATAATCTTCCTTTTTCCAAGTGCATATTTTATGATTCACAATAGTTTGTACGAGGGTTAACAAAATAAAAGTGTCATACTTATGAGTGGGATGAGGAGGAATATTTGATTAGAAATGAAATAGACTATCAATAGGTCCTTAAGGAGGAGGAGAGATGGTATAAAATCATGTACAATGGGAATTTGAAGAAGAGTGATAGCTCATATTCTCCTCATTAGGACAAAATTTTCATTTTAGAGGCTAAGATGAGGGTAATTTTTGGTTTTTAAAAATATGTAGATGAGATGCCTTTGCCTCATGAGAAGCCAAGAGCACAAGTATCACCTACAGGGACTAGTTCCCCTCCTATTGAGGTAGGATCAAAATAAGCATCATCTATTGGCTCTCCAATTGGACCAACTTCTCCACCACATAGCCCTAAGCATTTGTCACTTCCACCTAGTTGTGAAGCACCCACCTCCACTGCCCCCTTAGTCACACAATCTATTCCTGATATTCTTCTTTCTTGTCCTATATCATTCATTGCTTCATCTTCAAAGAGACCCATGTCAACTCCTTCCTCATTAGGTGCACAACCTCTAATTGTCCATGAGAGTTGAAGGGGCGTTACACCACTGCATACTTTTTCTCCCGACTGAGAGATTCCATTTCAATCCTATGAAAGATTCAACACTCAAGTGGAGAAACCCATGCCACCTCATAGGTTTTACACAAGATTGAGGGTGAAAATTGAGGATCCTTCTCTTGAAAGGGCTCTTACTTCTTTTAGATTAGGAGTTGATATTACTAAATATGGGAGGTTGAAAACTTGTGAAGAGTTTGAGTGATGAATTTTTTATTCAAAAAAGAGGGTTTAAGAATTTTTGCTTAAAATTATAGCAAATTAGATACAAAAGGAGACAACCATACAACTTGAAAGACTCGATGAATGGCAAAACTAAGGCTAAAAGGTGAAATTTTGAAATATAAAAATGAAAAATTGGATAATATGACCCTTGAAATGGAGAGGCAGATTGTGAGAAAGTGTGATGTCTTGCTTTTAGAAGATTGGGATCTCTCTTTGACCATTGCATTTGATAGTTTGAGGAGAAGACAAGATATTAATTTTGACAATTTGGACCCTGAGGAGGCCATAAGTTTATTTTTTGGTCCTGCATTTGATGATAAGCTAGATATATTGGCTATTTGGTGTCTATACCATTTTATAGAAAAGATTCCATGGTCAAGAAACAAGATGAGCTATTTGGCCAACCTCTTAAGAGAGTCTTAGACACCATAGCTACAACGACTATTGATTTATCAATAAATGTTTCTAAGTTTGCAAACAAAGTATCTAAGAGGGTAGATGAAGAGAAAAAAATTCTAAAGGAGAGAGTTAAACAGTTGGAGGAGCAATTATATTCTAGGCCCTCTCAATACCTACTAGCTCAAGGATAACAATCTACTAAAGAAGCATTGTGTCTAAGAAATGACATAGCCGTGACAAGGATTGATAATTTAAAAATGAACCAAGAGATTGACCAGCCCTACAAGGATATGGGGAGAGCAAGATTTAAAACTATGACTGAATTGACTGAGACTCTTCTAGAGTCTAGATTCATTTCAATCCTTGATCATGCAAAAGTAGCTTGGGATGAGCATAAAGAGATCATAAATATTTATCGATCACATTTTCAATAGAAAAAATATTTTTCTTGTTCATTTTATTTTCTAAGAAAGCTCATAGATGGTTTAAAATTTTTCCTTGTAAGATCTTTGCCTAAATATTTACATGAGATGATTAATGAGATGAAGGCAAGACCGAATGTTCTCATTCAAATATTTTCCACTCATAAAGTATATACAAAGTCAATCAAGGCAAAGCTTACTAATTTCCAAGGTTTTATAGTCTACCATGTGCCCCCTTTATTTGATACAAAGGAGGGTGATAAAGAAAAGGAATTGGGGTTGAGACCTAAGTCTAATTGGAAATAAAAAATAAAGATAGTTTTGGATCCAATATTAGTAGACATTCAAGCAAATGAAACACAAGCAGTGCAAAAATTTAATTCATACATAAATGCTCTATCAAAGTTTGAGATAGGATTAACCAAGGTGGAGAAAAAAGGGTAAAATCAATGAGAACGATTATCAGAGCCATCTCCACAAGATTCAGAATTTCAAAGAGGAAGAAGTTGAAGCCATGTAATTTGCTACTCCTTCCAACCTGAGAAGCAATTTTGAAATTTTGAACCAAGAAGTGACCGTTGGTTCCTACCATTTTTTGAATTTTTGAAAATTTTGCTCTTTTGGTTTTTTGAGGTAAAAGATAGATTTGATCTTATTTTTAGGTCAATTTTTTAATCATGCCAAAAGGATTTTGAAGGCTAGTTGCAAATATTCGAGCATTAAATTCATATTTATTGAAACTTTGCAATATGCTATTCTCTGTCATGGTATCTTTAATGTGTCTGCATTATTATAAAGTCTTTTCCAGCTTGATTAGCAAACTTGTGAGAAAAAGGAGGCTCCAGATTATCAATAATAGCTACCACCTAAAGAGAATGAAAAGAATGTTTGATCTTGTCAGTAGCTCACAATATTATTTGTCTTCTTGTGTGTCAGGCGGTTACTTGCTACCACTTATCTTTTATAAACGGCCTGAAGCTTGTTGCTCCCTTATCATATAAAAAGGAATTAAAGGTATTATTTTAGAGTTCAAAATCTCTTTTTTCAAGTGGTCCATAGGTCATATAGAGAGTCTTAGTAGGTATATAATTGTTTGTAAGTTTGTAGAGAAAGGGTATGAGAAGTCTATGTTCTAGTTAACATGTTACTTCATGAATACAATTAACATATTGAAACATGTGTAATATCGAAACATATAGAAATCAAAGCTCAATGATTTTCAAGATGTCTCTAATATTTTTTATTCAAAATCTAATGTAATTAATGGTCAAGGACCTCTTTGATTTTGTCTCTGCACGATATTACTTATGTGTGTTTGATTTTTGTTTCTTCTAAAGTAGAGGATTAAATACTTAGATTGAACACAAAGATTTTGTAGAATGCTTTCTTAGACAATAAGTAGAGCTTGTAATTAATTTTCATAGCATTATTAATATAAGGTATTAATCAAGGAGAACATGTATGCTTCTGTTGACATATTGCAATTGTATTAGTTTTTTTTATTTTATTCCTGGCTCCATATGTCCTAGGCTAGGCATCGATCATGCCTCTCTGATTTACAAATTCAGCATATCATCAAAAAAAAAAATAGAGATTCCCATTTCTATGTTATTTTTTTTTAAGTTTGTTTTAATTTTTAAATTTTAGGGTTAGAATTATCTGTTCTCAATACTCTCAAAGCTCATGAATTAGGGATCCAACCAAATCCAATTGATATCACACACCCACTTGATTTCCATAAACTGAGAACATATTTGTTACAATACCCATGTGAAAAGGAAAATAGGCTTATAAGGGTATTGATATAGATACACCCACCTAGGTTTTTCAGAGCCTAAAATGAAAAGGATTGTGATTAGCACCTTATTTATAATCAAATCCTATTAAGTTGGCCACTGATCCAAGTTCATGTTGGTTGAAATTGGCTACATCATAGGGGTACTTGGGCAATCAGTTGAGGAAACAATAGGTACCAATGGTCAAGCCAAGGCTAATGTCGAGGATAGGGAGAGCACTGATTGCTACTCTTTTGTTATAGATACTTGTACATTTTGGTTGAGCCTACAAGCCTTATTGTATTATGACATTATCTATATGATATGCATTCTATATTGTAGATGCATCAAATATTTATAATGGATGCATATATGTGAAGGACATGTCATAGATATTGTGTACTAACATGACTCTATATGCATGATGACATATCTTTTGGTTGTTTTTGTTTATATATATGATGATGTGTTAGTATTTTGATATGCTCTTACTCTAACTTGTGTATGGATTTAGGATGAGCTTATTTTTGTGTGCTAGAGTAATTTTCCAACATGAATATGTGCTTTGATTAGAAGAATATTTAGTAAGGAAAATGAATCAGTATGAAACAAGTAATCATCAAACAAAATGATTGGTTGATGGATAGAATAGGTGATATGAGGGGATGAAGTATCATTAATTATTGTGCTTTATAGGTATTGCAACAATTTCATCATTGACCCTTCTTATGTATCAATGGAGGTTCATACACCAAGGTATGGAAGACCAAGGTGTTAATGCTTCCCAATGTAGTGATAGAAATGTAACAAACAAGGAGTTAATCAATCCATTCCAAGGTTGTTATATTAAGGGTTGAGGTATGTCCAATAGTCATGAGCATAGTTATCCTTGACTTCATTTTTTTGCATAGGATACTTGCCAAATAAATGTACCAACACAAACACCCAAAATACCTTTGCCCCAAAACTTCATAGATACACACCACAAACAAAAAACAAAGAAAAAGGATCATGAACCATCCCAACTCCTCTAGTCACTTCTAAACATCCTTGAGTAGCATGGGAGAATGACCCAAGACAAATTGATAAAATATACAAATAACTAGACCAAAAAGCTAGAAACCATATTGATATTTATCATTGTTGATTTTTTGACATGATTATGAAAATGATAATGATAAAGATGTCCAGTTCCAGAGATTCATACCCCATATAAGACCGATATGTCTGTTTTTTAGTGTACCCTTCCCCGTATAAGACAATTTGATGGATGATCTATAGGGATTGATTATTTGATCAATAAGACATGTGATTAGTTTGATTGCAGACTTGATTGATATTTCGTCTATGATTGCTTGGTTTGATTGACATTCTCATCTTGCTAGGCATCTGCTTATACATTCGTTTTTGCAAGGATAGTTTATTGCTTAGATTTTTTGATTAAGTGGTTTTAAGGTCTTTCTTTAGAACATTATATGATTTTTAGGACTTTTTAAAGATTTTTTTTATGATTTTTAAGGATTTTTTAGGACCTTTTTACGATTTTTAGGGATGTTTTTCAGACTTTTTATGCTTTTTATGATTTTTTTTCACAACATTTTAGGATTTTTAGGATTTTTTCAGTATATTTTATGATTTTTAGTATTTTTTCAAGACATTTTAGGATATTTTATGATTTTTTAGATTATGATTAAGGGTTTTGCCCCCAGTTAGGACTAGGATAATGTAGTGCAACTATGAGGAGTTGGACTAACCTAGTGCAACAATTGGTTTCTGACATCGTAGACAATGCATCTCAAGCCATAAAGGATATTTTGGTAGGTTTTATCATGGACGGTGGGATGAAAATGGTAGATAGGTTGGTGTAACTAGATAGAATACTAATAGATGGTAGAGATATGATCTCTTACACATGGCACTTTTTTGATAGGTTTTCACCATGCCACTCATCCAAAGCTCCTGTTTGCTAGGTTTTCACCATGGTGCTTACCCAAAGCACCTGTTTGCTAGGTTTTCACTACAGGGCAAATTATTTCTCTTTACTTTTTTTGTTTTATATTTTTCTCCCTTTTGTTTTGGGTGGTCGCACAAGACGCCTGTTTGCCAAGTTTTCATCAAGGTGCCTTTTTTTTGGTATTTTATGTTTTATGTTTTTTTTTTACCTTTTTTTTATTTTTTTATTTTTTAAAAATTTTAATTAATTTTTTTTATTTTTCAAACACTAGGATCACTGAGCATTAAGTGTAGTACCTTTTCAAGTGCATGATATTGATAGGATCAAACAATTTTTTACCTTCTATAGTTGATATAACTAATACACACCATTCCCATAATCTCCCGTGATGACATAAGGTCCCAACCAATTAGGCTCAAACTTTCCTAGCCTTTCTCTTTATGGAAGATTCCTCTTATTTTCTTTTAGGACTAGGTATCTGATTTTAAAGAAGTAGAATAATACCCTCTTATTGTAGCTTCTCCTTAGATGCTATTGATATGCTTGAAGATGATTAAGGGCATTCTATCATTTTTCATCAAGCATTTCTAGCTCATGCAACCTTGCGACCCAATACTCTTCATTTGGGATGAGATGTTCCAATGAAACTCAGAGTGAAGGTAGCTTGAACTCAATGGGGAGTATGGCCTCTGATCCATATACAAGAGAGTAGGGGGTAACACTTGTAGGTGTGCGAACACAAGTTCAATAAGCTCATAGGACATAATTAAGCTATAGGTGTTAGTCACGGCCTGTGTCATTGACAACTTTCTTGAGGATTTTCAAAATGGTTTTGTTAGTTGCCTCGGCTTAACAATTACTCTATGGATGGTAGGGGGTTGCAAAGCGGTATTGGATGTGGAACTAGTCACAGAGTTCATAGACGTCCCAATTTTTGAAGGGGTGACCATTATCTGTGACAATAGACTGGGGTATTCCATACCGACATATGATGTAGTTGAGGAGGAATTCTATATGTTTACTGGTTATGTAAGTGGAATTTATTCTACCCACTTGGTGAAGTACTTGGTGGCTATGAGTATGAATTATGTTTGTTGGATGACATAGGGTTAATCATATCCACAAGGTCGAGTCCACATTGTGAAAAGGGCCATAAAGATGTTATCGATTGCAAATAATGTGTTGGTGCGTTAATGATATCTCCATGCATCTGGCACTGTTGACATTTTTAAACTAATTTATAAGCATATTTTTCCATTGTTGGCTAATAGTACCTAGTATGCAAGAGCTTCTTTGCCAAGACAAGACCACTAGAATGAGCCCTATAGATACCCTCATGTACTTCCCTAAAATCCATTTGTGCTTCTTCTAAATCAAGATATCAAAGGAGAGTTCCATCAAGACCTTATCGATACAGGGTTTTTGAAATGATGATTTATCAAGCGAATTTTGAAATAAGGGTCTTTTGTTGATTGCAGGATAAGTCAGGGGATAAGTATTTGTCATGTAGGTATGCGTAAACATCTTTGTACTAGGGTGAATCAGGACCAACAATCACACACACATTCAAATTATGACACATCATAAGTAGAGACCATTAAATTCTCTACTAAGAACTCAAAATGTGTCACATTATTTGGTATGTCAAGCAAATACCCCATTGTTTCTATTGCGTTGTGTTCCTTATTTTGGATGCAAGGGACTTTCTCAAAGATAACATGGTCAAAGTATTGCTTAAAATCATCTACCACACACTTGTATGGCAATAACTTATCATCTTTTGTTAAGTAGTCATCATTGACCTATTTTATTACTAACTAATAATCACCATACACACGAAGGTCCTTGATCTTCTACTACACTATTGTACGAAGCTCTGTTATAAGAGTTTTGTATTCTACCTTGTTATTTGTACAAGGGAAATTGATTATGTAATACTTCAAGATTGCATCCCTTAGTGGTGTGATAATAGAACTTCGACCCCTACTCCATGATTTGTGTATGACCCATCAAAGTATGATTTCCATTTTGTGGAGGCATTTATGGTGAACTCCGATTTTTTGGGAAAGTGGTAGTCAGCCTAAATTGGAGCTTTTGCTAGTGTAGTATCAAAAATTGCATACCGCTTTGTAATTCAACCTATATCTTTTGTAACCACTTTGGTGTCCATTCCCCTAGCACTTGAGTAGGCTCACTTTAGCCCTTGGATCAACCTTCTCCTTCTCTCAGAATTCTCAAGACACCTTTCAGTAGCTATCCTTCAACTTTTATTTCATGTTAGTTGCCTGTTTCTCTTGCCACTCATTGTTTTTGAGCGTGATTTTCTTGAAAACTAGCGTGTCTTGCGGACATTCATGCACCGCACATTTGTCCCGCGTCATCTTAATGTTCGAATAACGATTCTGAGAGTGCCTTTCCACTTGTCACCTGCGCATGTCAAAAATGAATCAAAATATTCTAAACGGCTCGCCAGCCCTCTTTTCCCTCCTCTTCTCTCTTTTAAATCTATCCTCTCTCTTGATTCAAGCTCTCTAGATTCTAGACACAATCCCTCTTGTTCTTTGTTCTCTCTCTCACTTGCTACAACAATCTCTAGTTTTCTATAGCACACTCAAGCTCTCATAGTATTTATTTTATGACTCACTTGTCTTTCTTAGGCCTCTTTGGTAATATCTATCTATTTATCGTATCTTTGGGAATCTTGGGATTTATCACATCCCTCTTCTATCATTTATCATTTATATTTTATTCTATCAATCTATTCGGGTGTCTGTGGAGGTGGAAACACCAAAATAGGGATTTGAATGAGGCAAGCCCCCAAGCAGCCCCAAACATTTTTCCTTTCTAGCTTGTGTGCAGGTTGCATTAGAGAATATTAATTTGGCTTGAGGCTTCATATCGTGGACCTATTGTTTGTATACTTCCTTATGTTTTCTCTTATTTCACTTTATTTCCTAGTTTTCTATATTTTTATATTATCGCACTTCTTTCATTTATCTATACCAATGTCAGTCTCTTCTTTGTATGGTTCTCTATTTATGTATGTGCAGGACGGTAGTGCGCCACACTGGAGTCCTAGTTCCGTGCATTCATCTTGGTCATAGAGAGATACCAGAACTATCTAGAAGGTCTATCTGTCTTATATTATCTTAGTTCATCTCGTATCCCTGGCTCATCCAAAGCACCAGTTTAAGTGAGGTAGTGACAAATAGTTTGTTCTCTGAGATTCATCATCTTAGAGGTAACAAATTCCGAGCTCTACAGCTAGCTGATTGGCAATTAATTATATTTTCATGGCCTTTCTATCCACATACTCAATGTCTAGCTCACCAAGGATCGTAACCCACTTAGGATCATAACCTACTTAGCTAATTTTTCAGTGAGAAATTCTTTGTTCAAGAGGTACTTGAGTGGATCTTTTCTTGTAATGAGCTTTATTTTATGAATTATCATGTAATTTTATAGCTTTTGTGACACAAATATGATGGCAATGCATACATGTTGAATGGAAGTGCAATTCATCTCATAGATCATTGATATTCTATTGATATAGTAAACAACTCACTCTCTTCCATGATCATCAAGTTGTGCTAATAGAGCTCCTAGAGATGAGGTGGTAGCTGATATATATATATATGTATATATATATAAAGCTTTCTAAGTGTAGATGGTACTAATACTAGTGGTGCAAGAAAATAATCTTTCAATGCTTGAAAAGTGTCCTAAAACTGGTTTGTCCATTTAAATGGTACTCCTTTTTTGAGTAAATGTTGAAAGGGCTAACACTTATTCATTAATTGGGAAATGAATCTCCATATTGACATAACTTCACTTGTATGATTCTGAATTGCTTTAGGTTGGATGGAGGAGGCATCTCAAGAATAGCTTTTACTTTGGTTCGGTCTACCTCAATTCCTTTGTTTGATACAATGAATCCAACAATTTCCTAGATGTAGCATCAAATGTACATTTTTTTGGATATAGGTGGACCTTATACTATTATAATCTATCAAATATTCAAGCTAGAATAATGAGATGATTTTCTCTTGTAGCTGACTTAGCCAATAGATCATCCACAGAGTCTTCCATGATGTCATGTACCTTGTAATGAAGCAGTGTTCTCATGGATCTTTGATAGGTCACCCTAGCATTGTTGAGTCCAAGGGGCATTGCATTCCAACAATATATTCCCCATGGGTAAGTAAAAGTGGTTTTATGTTGGTCTTTAGGTGCTACTATTATTTGATTACACCTAGTGTGTGAAGTAAATTGTGCTCAAAATATAAACGATTGAAAGATAACACTAAACAATCTAAGCAACACAATTAACCCCAAAAACCTCAAGATTGTGATGTTAAAAGAAACAAATGAAGTATAAAAGCATAAAACAAGTGAATTAAAACCTCATCTACCAACTTTGATTTGATTTTCCCATGTTTGGATGTGCGCTCAAGACGTAGTTGGTGCTCAATTGCTCCATGATGCTGACATGTTGATTAGATTCAAGATGCAAATATGGGATGATTTGATATGAAGGTGGATTTTGGCATTATGATAGTATGGATGTGCTATTGTGAGTGAAAAGATGCATTATAACAATGCAATGCATAAAGGGTGGAGGATTTGCTTGAAAATGAGGGGGGATAAAATAGGAGAAGGAGAGGAAGGGATTGGAAAAATGCAACACTTGTCCTGAAGGAGGACAAGTGGCAATCCCAAGAATGAAAAGTGGAAAAAGGTTCCACAAGTGGCTCAAGAGGGAAAGACAAGTGTGTTGGCATTATAACAGACAAGGAGAGATTGTTGGCATAAGGATATTGAGAAGGTTGTTGATGATTATGGATATAATTGATTAAGGATGTTTATGTTAGGAATAAGGTGTCTCAACCTTGGATAATTCTTATTCTTATTATTTGTTTTGTAAAATGTATTTCTTGCAAATAATGTAATTAAGTGTGAGTGTACATGTCTAGTTGGCATGTTGATGTGTCACTCCACTTGATGTGTCGGCATCTTGAATTGTGTGTAAGGAGATCATGGCTGAAACGGTTATGACGGATTCCTATGACACATAAGAGCTATTTCTAGGAGATTTCAATGACGGGTGAAGACATGCAAGACATGTGGCAACTGATAAAGTTGAGTACTATACACTCTTCCTCAATCGTGGAAAAATTTTAGGGTTCCTATTTTCTCGGAGAATGGTAAAACCCTAATACGGCTATCTTTGGAAGTTGCCCTAAAAAAGAAAGCGCATAAGCATTTTTTAGGGTTACAAACTGTGATACGAAAAGAGTGTATTGTTGGTATGATATCGTGCTACTGGATTTGTCTTTAAGTGTCGATTGTCTCCTGAAAGAACTTGCATTGCAAGTGTGTTGTAACCGTTGTGTTGAAGATAATACATTGTGCAGGTTTTGGAGTGCTGGGGTTTTTTACCGAAAGGTTTTCCCCAGGGTAAATCATTGTGTCATTCTCTATTTTTTGTATGCATGGTATATGGCTGCAATATCTTTGTTAAAGTAGTTAACGAATCTGAAATTGTAAGGATTTAAAAGAATTTGCACAATACTTTCCTCTGGAGATTAGTGTAGGAAGCTGTTTCCGCACCTGAGTTTCCTTATAGTTTACTATCTTAATATTATTATTTTGTCATTGATGTCAAGAAATTGATTTTCTAATTCAGTATGACGTTGCCATATCTTAAGAAGTATGTTTGATGAGTATAAAGATGTTGGTAAAAGACACAGAAAGAATGTGATGAATAAGGGGAGAAATAAGTTATTCAATGGGCAACTATTACCGAGTTAGACAATGATGAGATCATGATGTTTAGATTGTTTTGATATCATACATATGTTATTGATTGTAAAGTTAATACTATACTATGTTACCAAGCAAAGAACCTAGTTGGTAAACCCTAAGGAACCTAGTCGGTAAACCCTAAGGTTATCGCTATGGGTTAATGAAGGCAGAATGTCTACCGAGTGAAGTTTAGTATTTACCGAGTTGCAACCGAGTAATAACATAATGCATTGAATGAATAAAAGCATTATTTAATGAAGGAAGCTGATGAGCTGGCTATGATTAAATGATTGGTATGCCATGAATGAAGTTTGTTAAAGAATCTATGGCAAAGGAAAATCGGCAAGAAGATCTACTGCTTAGATTGAACCGCAATACCATAGCACAAGTTCCAAGAAATATATGCAAGTTCCAAGGCAGGGTAAAATGTTTTCAGATCGAAGGATACATTGAACCTGGTCAAGTTTGAAGATTTGATGGCTATGATTGATCATGGGAAATGTGATCAAGGAGATTTAGCGGTTGGCGAATTGTTTATAAATAAGGAACTGTTGATAAAGAAGTGTATGCGAGCAAGTGTATGCATAGGGATGCTACATAGTGATTACTGAGCACTGAAGATTGAAGACCCGTTTTGAATAACAGAGCATAGAGCCCAGCAGAAGAACAAGATTAGTTCTATGTCTATATTATATTGAGCAAATAAGAATCTGCTTTAGCATTTTAGATGGGAAGTTGCAGATAGATTTTTATTACTGTTATTTTGTAAAGTGACAGAAAATCTCTTAACCGAGTGGACTTAACAGTCTTATTTGTAAAACCCTCTAGCAAGGTGACATTTTGATTGAGTGTTTGAAATCCTTTAACAAGGTCACTTCTAACAAGGTGAAGATCCTAACAGATCTGAGGGAAATCCCTTAACCGGGTCACATCTAGCAATGTGTTTGTAATCTTTAACAGGATTTGCTTTTAACCGAGCATACTCTAGAAGAGTATATTTCTTAGTGGGTCTAAAATCCCACAGTGGTTTTTCCCTATTTGGGTTTCCATGTTAAATATGGTGTTATGATGTTTATATGCTTTTGAGTTTGCATGTTTAGCAGTTTTGGTTATATTACTGAAGTATATGTTACCGAGGTTGAATCTATTGTTTTTATAGAAGATTAAGTTTGTATGATTCACCCCTCCCCCTCTCATCTTATTAGCTTGGCATTTGTACTTATCTTTTAGTATCAAAACTATCAAAGTGTCCAAAAGAGGGACACATGTCTCTTTTGGGAGAAAGCCACCCAAAATAGGCTTTAATTTCCTAAATTTAAGATAATTAGGGAATATGTGTGTGCACACACATGTGAGGGGAGGTTAGGATAAGATTAGTTTGGAGAGATAGGTTTGGTTAGAACCCAAGATTTATATTGGAGGTTAGGTTAGAGGAGGGTTAGTTAGGTAGTTAGAAGTTAGGAGATGTGATCAAAAGGGAATATTTGAATTTAATTAATTCAAATAAAAGGGATGAAAAAGGGGAATTAATTAATTGGATTAATTAATTCATGGATTAGAAAGAGACAATTAATTAATTAGATTAATTAATTCAAGGGATTATAAGGGGATTAGATTAATTAATTCAAGGGATTGGAAGGAAGAATTAATTAATTAGATTAATAAATTCAAGGGATGGGCTTAATTAATTAAGATATTTAATTAATTAAATGGCTAAAGGAAATAAATTTGACTAAATTGATTAGCCAAATTTAAGCATCTACATTTTGGCCCTCTTCATGGTGGTGCTAGAATAACGTCGGTGCGAAGACAATAAGACACTTGCGAGCGAAGAAAAAAGAAGGGAGAGCAAGAAAATGTCCCGAGCAGACGAAAGAATAGTTAGGGATGCCCCCTTGAGAGGGTGCATGGGGAGACAAAGACTGGGTGACATCTCAAAAGAAACATTGCCCCAATGGTCAGGATGGAAAACAAGAAGCACGAGAAGAGGAGAGAATGCAAATGCAGTGGAGATAAAGATGGAAACATTATGGAATGCAAGCACCAGCAAAATAGGACATCATGTAGCACTTATTTTGATTTAGCAGTGCTTGTGAGTCACCAAGGTATAAGGAACCAGGGTGGAATTTCATAGCCAATGCATGGACTGACACATATAAAAAAACACACAGGATAATCTAGCACCACACAGAGTTACAAAGACCATGCATGCAATAGTGCTAGTAGAACCCCAAGCAAAAGATATACCCCGATGTAACATGAGATAACAGAGACCTCACGAGGGTAAAACAAGGAAAAAATCCAAAAGAAATGCCAAGAAAAACCAAAAGCAATAAGATCACATCTTGAGCCATGTTATTCCTAGTGCACCATGATATAAAGGATCATGGCGACCAAGAGGAAACAAGACCCGAGGAGCTTAAAAAGATAAACAAAGATAAAAAAGAATCAAAGCCAACATGAGGGCTTCAAATATCTTTTGTCAAAGGATGATTTCTTGGATTCGATGATGTTTGGTTTTAGGGAGGGTACCTCTTGTATAAGACAAAAATGATCAAGACGTCTAGTTTCAGGAAGGATACATCCTATATAAGATAAATGATAGATGAAAGTGTCTGGTTTCAGGAAGGATACATCATGTATAAGATAAATGATAGATGAAAGTTGGATGGATAAGACAAAAGGTACCTAATACAATCATGATGACAAAGATGCTCAAAGATGATTGTTGAAGAACCAGTTGATAGGATATGATCTCAAAGGACTTGACTGACATGTGCAACTATGTACAATGACACCTATATACAACCAAAAAGGGCGACCAAAAAGAGCGAGGAGGAATGTACAAGGAAAGATGACACTATGCATAGAGGACCCAAAGACCATTCACAAGGGTTATACACAAATGAGACATGAGGAAAAGTAGACGAAGGTGACGGAATGCAGGTACCAGAAGATACCACATGGAAAAAGATAATGATACGATAGAGATGCAGATGGGGGTGGGTAACAATAGATACTGCGCTAGGAAAGATGGATGCGAGGAGCAGATGGATAATGGAATTGCCCTTTACACATGGAGCCTGCTGTCAGGTTTTCACCATATGTACATGTCCAAGGCACCTGTTTACTAAGTTTTCACCATTGGAATAATTTATTTTTCTTCTCTATTTTTGCTTGTTTTTCTTTTTTCCTTCTTTTTTGTTATTTTTTAATTTTTTAATTTTTTTGCTTTTTTCTTATTTTCAAAACTTGAGGTACACTGCCACAAACTAGGCATAGAATCTCGTTAGATGCAGGATGTTGAGGGGATCATTGATAGGATCCCTTTCTGGAGTAGATAACAGATAGGCTCCCGAACCATATTTTGTTGTGACCACATATGGACTGAGCCAGTTTGCTTCAAATTTTCCTTTCTTTTCGCGATCCTGCTGAGTTCTGGTATTTGCTCGAAGGAATAGGTCACTGACTTCAAACTCACGAGGGTGAACCTTTTTTTGGTACTACCTCTTAAGGTGGTTCTGATATATCTGTAGATGATCATAGGCTTTCTAATGCTATTCATCAAGAAGATCTAGCTGAGCTAGCCTTGCCACTGTATAGTCTTCATAAAAAAACACACTCTTTCAAGGATATGCGCAGTGATGGCAATTCGACCTCGATTGGTAAGATTTCTTATGCACCATAGACAAGGGAATGGGGAGTGGCTCCAGTAGGAGTCTGGATGCTAGTACAATAGGCCCAAAGGGTGGGGTTGAGATGAAGGTGTCAGTCACAACCAGTTTCATTGATAACTTTCTTTAGGATACGAAGTAAGGTTTAATTAGTTGCCTCAGCTTTGTCATTCCCTTGGGGGTAATATGGTGTAGACCAACGATGATGGATATGAAATGTGGAACAAAGATCGCACATGTGTTGGTTTTTTAATGGGGTTCATTGTTAGTAATAATGGTAGACAGAATCCCATAGCAGCAAATGATGTGGCACAGGATAAACTTGGACACTTGGACACTAGTAGTGAGGGTAAGGGGGGTGGCTTCCACCCATTTCATGAAATATTCTATTGCGGTAATGATAAAATTATGTCCATTTGAGGAAGGGGGATGGATCTTACCAAAGACATAGAGGCCCCATGGAAAAAAAGGCCATGGTGTTGTTATTGGCTATAAATCCTGAGTTGGAACATGAATCAAGTGCCTGTGCTGCTGACAAGGCAGACGTTTCTTGAAAAATTCACAACAGTCATGTTCCATGGTGGGCCATGTTGGTATTATGGATGACTTTGTCATGTGTTGCATTGGTTTTGTCGTTGATGTCAACACTTATCTTCTTGGAGGTCTACATTGTTGATTTGGCACTATGGTTATATTGGTTTATTGTTGAACTGACATATTATGTTCACCGGCATGGATATTGGCTTATGCACAGTCACTGGTATATGTTCACCAGCAGGTTATATGGTTCACCGATAGCGATGATAACTTGGAGATCATTTGGTTATGTCGAAGAAATGGATTGGAATTTTGGATTTGGTGTTTTGCTTATTGGCCTAATCGGGTTGACAGATTTGCCTTTACCGACAGATAAGTCTAGGTTATGGACCGATACATAATATCTATTCCTGATCAACACGACACATTTTGGAAATGGTTTATTGATTGGATAACGTGGTAAATGTATTAAGATGACATACTGTATCACATCAAGACTTATTTATAATGTATTTTATTGTAATATCTTTAGTGAGCCGACCTCATGTATAGGCTATGAAGGTGTGAATATTGAAGAGCAAAAATAAGAAGATCCTTGTGTGAATCACGTAGACATTATCTGAAGGTTGAAGGAAGGTTATGAAGGTGTTTGAAACTCATGTTCAAAGCTTAAACTGGTACTGAATCCAGCATTGTAGATGCTATTCTGAGGCAGTACATTGTTATTGTATTTAACCATCCAATTTTAGTCAGCGTGACTCCTATTTTGTGATTGAACAGTGAGCTCTAAGCAGTTGACCTTTCTGCATGTGCAGACCCCATTTGTATACACTTACTATCAACAGTAGTATCATATGATTGTGGGTAAGGTTTCCCACTGTGGTTTTTCCCCTTATTGGGTTTCCATGTCAAAATCTTTGTGTCATGTGTTGTGGATGTTGTTTCTCTTTCAGTTTCATGCATTAAGTTATAACGATACTGCTATTACTATTAATCTGTTTTACCAGCACTTAAGTTTGGTTTACCGGCACTAAGTTTCAAGATAGAATAATTTGCATTTGGGTTATAATTTATTGATAACTGGTTGACAACTGATTCACCCCTAACAGGCCAGTAGTATCCCATTCATGTAAGAGTTGTTTGGTGAGAACATATCCGCTCATGTGAGTGACACAAGTACCGATGTGCACTTCTTTCATTGCAAGATTATCTTCATTCAAATCTAAACATCTAGAGATAATGTCATGGTAGCCTTGACGATATAGATTGTCTCCTATAAGGGTGAATTGGGTGTAATGACGAATAAGGTTTTGGCAGTCATTACGGGATATATTTGGTGGAAGGGTACCATCTTTAAGATAGGAATGGATGTCATGGTACCAGGGTGATTGGGGTCCAACAATGTTGCACACCATTTCTGTGTGTGATGTCTCAAATGCTGATTGAAGTAGTTATTCAACTAAGAATTCATATCTTAGACTATCTAATCCAATATCCAGGAGGGATCCGATGGTGGCCATTGCATCTACTTCTTTATTCTGAGCTTGAGGGATTTGATCAAAGACAACATTCTGAAATTTCTTCTTAAGGTCATCAACCATTTTTTTGTATGGAAAAATTTTGTCATCCTTAGTTTGATATTCATCATTGACCTGTCAGATGATTAGTTGGGAGTCTCCATAAACCAGGATATCCGAGATGTTCCACTCAATAGCTGTTTTTAAACCAATGTTTAGTCCTTCATATTCAATGATGTTGTTGGTACATAGGAAGGACAAATTGAATGAGTTAAGAATAAAATCATCTTGTGGAGTGACAAACAAAAATCCTGTCCCTATGACTTTCCTTTTATGGGAACCATCAAAATAAAGATTCCAAGGAGGTTGTTCTATGATTGTGCATACATACTCATTTGGGAACTTTGTGACTAGTGGATAAGCATCAACCAAGGGTGTTTTAGCTAATTGATCAGTGATGACCTTTCTGTCTACATACTAAATGTCAAATTCACTAAGTAACATGACCCATTTAGCCAGGCGACCAATGAGGGTTGTTTTAGATAGAAAGTATTTCAGTGGATTAATGTTTCAGATGAACTTGACTGTGTGACTTAACATGTAATGGCGCATCTTTTGTGAACAAAAGAAAACTACTAGACATGCTTTTTCTATTCGAGAGTAATTTAGCTCAAAGCCGACCAAGGTTTGACTTATGTAGTAGAGTACTCTTTCATTTCCCTAATCATCGTGTTGGGAAAGAAGGGCCCCACAACTGTTGGAGTGACTGAAATGTATTAAAGTAAAGGACGACCTAGAATGGGTGGCATTAGAATCAGAGGATCAACTAGATATTATTTTATCTTATCGAATGCTTGTTGACATTGGGTATCCCATTTGAATTTGATACCTTTTTTGAGAAAGTGCGTGAAAGGTTGACACTTATCTGCGAGTTGAGCAATGAAGCGGTGAACCAATTGTAGATTTCCTAAGAGGCTACACAAATTTCTCAATACTCTGGGAGGAGGCATCTCCATGATTGCTTTGACCTTTTTGGGGTCAACCCCAATACCTCATCTAGAAACTATGAAGCCTAGGCGTTTACCTAATGTAACTTCAAAGACACACTTTTTTGGATTAAGCCACAAATTATATTTGGCGAGATGCTCAAAGACAAACTCAATGATAGCAGGATGTTCTACTCTTGTTTTTTATTTTACCAGGATATAATCTATATAATCCTCCATTACTGTGTGCATGAGGTCATGGAATATTACTTTCATGGTGCATTGATATGTGGCACCGACATTCTTGAGACGAAAAGGCATGACATAATAATATAATGTTCCCCAAGGCGTGGTGAAGGTTGTTTTATGTTGATCTTCTTCTATTATCTTTATCTGGTTATACCTTGAGAATCCATCCATGAGGGATAACATTTCACGTCCACCTGTTAGATCGACAAAGATGTCGATGTTGGGAAGTGAAAAATCATCTTTGGGACATGCTTTATTTAGGTCTCGGAAGTCCGTACATACTCTGATGGATTTATCTGGTTTGGAAAGAAGAACTATGCTAGAGATCCACTCTAAGTAATCAATTGGACGGATTGACTTGACTTCAAGAAGCTTTGCTAACTCTTCCTTGACCAAGAGGGCAATTTGGGGATGCATCTTGCATAGCTTCTACTTAATTGGTTTGATGTTGGGATCAATTGCTAGATGATGAACCACTAACTCAGGATCTAGGCTAGGCATGTCTGTATAAGACCATGCAAAGTTGGTGGGACATCTATGAAGGATATCAGAGAATACCTTGAGTTCATCTCTAGATAAAGAGGTAGCTATATGAGTGATATGTGGATTTTCTACTATGCCCAAATTTATCTCATTGGTTTGATCTATGAGAATGGATGAACTTTTAGGAACATAATCATTGGTGAGGGGAAGAAGAGAATCCACATCCTCTAGCAACTCAAGGAGGTTTTCACCAGAAGATACACCCTTTGTTTTTACTATTTTTGAGTCAAGAAACAGCTTAGTGAAGTTTTCGCTACAGGACCCTTGATTTTTTATTTATTTTTTACTTTTGCGGTTAAGCATTCCTTCTTCCCTAAAGTAACCTTGAGGGCCTAGCTTGTAGACTGTGTTTCACTTAGGATGATGATATGGTGCAACCTCAATTGCCCCCAGAAATTGTAGGAGCACTGTATCATCTTGGAATGTGTCTAGATGTGCAACTGTTTGGCTCCAATCAATGAGCTAAGGGTGGGGAAGGGGAAGGTCAATTAGGAGGATGGATGTATCAAATAGGTTAGCTGTGCCAAAGTTAGAGGAGCTATCTATATTATCATATGCTTATTTAACCACCTCTTCAGGGATGTCATCGATATTGATTGAAGTAGTGCCAACCAAACTCAAGGCTTCACGAGAGGGACATCCAAAACCGAGCCCTTGGTGATTCATAGTAGAAGTGAGATTAATAGTTCTTGTGATGCCTTCTTCTTCATGGCCTAAACCACCACCTTGGTAGTTCCACTTTTGATTAGCCCACTTGTGAGAAAGAGGGTATTTTGCCTTGAGCTGTCTGAGGCAAGTGTCATTATCTATAGAAACATCCTTATAGAGCCATTGATTGATGTCTCCTTCTATGATCTCCTGGTTAAGCTCCCCTTGAGCTTGAAAAGTGGTGGAGCCACATTGTCGGACCACGAGTTCTTTCTTCTTATGTTCTTTAGTAGGTTTTCCATGAGCATTGGGATAGAGGGGTAGGGCATCGACTGTGAATGTTCCATGAAGGGCATACTCTCCAAAACCAGCATCGTTGATCTTGAGTTGGGAAAATGAGGGAGAGATAGAAGTTTTCTCTTTTACGGTGATGAGTATGGTGTTCGAGTCAGCATATGAGGAAGATGGAGTGGTTGATGTGGTTCCAATGTTGATACCTGGGAAATGACGGGAGTATGGAGATGAGGCCTCAACTACATGACAATACTCAAAGGGTTGAGCGTTGCCATGAATAGTGATTTTGCACCCTTGAAAAGGGAATTTGAGGCACTAGTGATAGGTGGACGGAATGACTTGCATGGCATGGATCCATTGGTGACCTAGAAGGATATTGAATAACAGATCAAGATCGACAACATGGAACAATGTACTTTGGGTTACTGGGCCCACCTGAATGGGGAGATTGATCATTCCCACTGAACTTTCAACATTGTCATATGCCTTGATAGTAATGTATTGATTGTGCATGTCTGTGACAGTGTACCCCACTTAAGTAAAAAAACCTCTATGTACAAAGATTCGGGGCAGAACCATTATCAATCAGAACTTATTTCACTTTATGTCATTTCACAATAGCTTCAATGTTGAGCGAATGGAAATGATCAGGATCCGGGACCATAACATCAGATTGGGTGAAGTTGAGGTGGTTTGTGGAAGATAGATGTGCCACCATGGCTTGAAATTGCATGAGATCAATATTGCTAGGAACATGAGCCTCTTATAATGCTTGGGTGAATAATCCCTTCATGAGAAGGTGAGGCTTTTAGCAAATTAGATGGAAATCTGTGTTGGGGTTTTTCCTAAGTGCTCAAGGAGGTTATATTGGGTAGATACCGACACTGTTGGGGTAGCATTAGATACAGGAGTCTCGAGTACTAACATACAGGCTCTCCTAGTGGTTACGACACATTGAGTATCAAATCCTTCAACACGAATCATTTGAGCATGATTGTCTGCTTGAGAAATGTAACCTATGGTAGGACCATAATCAAAGGGTACATTAATGTAGTTTATGTTATTGGTAGTATGAGTTTGATTTGCATTAGACATGTTGGCCTCTCCTTGATGTTTAGGAAGGGCATTCTTGGACATACCAAGATTGGTATTAGGGGATTTCCCTGTGATAAGATCAATGTCAATTTTGCCTTGGCCAATGAGGTCTTGGACCAAGTACTTAAGCTTTGCACACCTATTTGAAGCATGACCGTGGATGCGATGATAGGCACAATACTAATTTTCCTTATACCAATCAGGCTTAGGCTTCGACTCATCAAATGGCATCGTGTGTGGAAACACAACCATATTATGTGGTTCCATGCATTTTAATATCACCTCTAGGGGTTCTTCCATAGGTGTGAATTGGCATCATGGACCATTGTAGCCCATTTGACGAAGAAGAGCTTGAGATTCGGTAATCATATTGGTTTGATTAGCTTGCACATTTTGTGTTTGTCCTTGTGGATGCATGGGTGAAGAAGGAATGACATACGATTGTCAAGGGGGTGGTGAATTTGCAACCACAATCATTTGCATTGTCTTGGAATCAGTGACCCCATCGCCAATGATATTTTTGTTTTTGTTCCAATACTGTTGTCTATCATTACCAGGTTTTTGGACATGATATCCTTGAAGGTACCTGCGCAATTTAGTCGAATGTGATATGCAATCTTTGGGTGAAGATTATTGATAAAAATTGGAACCAACTAAGTATCTGACACCTTACAGGGGAGACAACCAACTAGATCTCTTCACCTTTGGACATAATCGAGGAGGCTTTCACCACCTTTTTGCTTAGCCTAACACAAGTTGAGCACAAAGATGTCATTTTGTATGTTGTATGATATTGAGCCATAAAATGATCAGATAAGTCTTCAAAAGTGGTGTTGACACCGAATAAAAATTTAGAGAACCATTCTAACGAAGAGTCATTGAGACTCTTGGGGAACAACCGTAGAAGATAGTTATCACACCATGAAACTTCTTGACAAGCCATAAAGAACTCTTTAACATGATGACATAGATCTCCTATCCCTTTGTATTTTTCAAATGCTGGCATTTCAAAGTGTTTGAGAAAAGGCATCGCCAGGATGGACTTATTGAACGGGTAAGGACAAAGTTCTTCAAATTTGAAGACCCATTTAGAGATATTCTCCTACATTGTTCTAAGTGTAGCTTTCATTTACTCCCATTCAGTATTGACCGGGAAGTAGTGATAACTTTAAGAAACCCCCCCTCAAAAAAAATATAAAATCTTGGCAAATTTTAATTTATTTTGGATAAAAATAATAATTTTTTTGGTGAATCTTTCATTTTTTTAAAGAAAAATATTAATTTTATTGGCTAATTTTTTTACATCAAATTATTTTGGTAGAAAATATTGGCGAATCTTAGAAAATAGTACGAGTATGCATTAATTACTATTACAAATAATTTCATTTAAAAATAAATAAATTCTTATAGAAAGGTAGAGGCCTAAGGTGGAAATCATTAATGAGTTTAAATGGTAGACACTACTTTATTTAGTTACTGCCATTAATTTAAACTAATCTAATAGACCTCTTTGTAATTTGTCAGATACAGTGTGCTTAAAATTTGTAACTCATGGGGGCCAAAATTATTTTTATACCATTGATTTCCATTGAGATCAACAATTGAAAAGCAACTCAACCCCCATGAGCATTACAACTTGTAGGTACAATTTACCTCATGGAATGCAATGATGGTCATTAGATTATATTTTGAATGAATGGTGGGAACTGATGATTGCTATTAAAACCCTAAAGTAACTAATAATTATGATGTATTCTTGGTGAATTAATTTAATTTCTTACAATAAATTATTATTTTTTGGCGAATCTGATCCAATCATGTATCGAATATTTTGGCAAATCTTTGAGTTCAAAAATTTAATAAAATAAACTCTCTGTCGATTTAAATATGACTAAAATAAAATTTTGTAAAAATGTGGCGATTTAGGTCACCTTAAAACTTGAACTATTAGCCAAATTTTGATTTCCAAATTTTAAAAAATAGCCAATTGGCAAAAATTAGCCACTAAAAAAACCACCACTGAGGAGTCAAGAGATGGCGTAGCCGATTGATATTGCGGTACTTGATATAACGTTTGTCATGAGTAGTGATGAACCTGTTGGTGCGGTGGGTTTTGATAACTTGACATATTTTGGTAAATAACGATTTGTTATTGGCCTAGCGATTGTTGCTGATATTGTGGTATTTGCAAATAGGTCACCACATTTTGTTGTGGGGCGCTAAGTGGTTGTTGATATTGTAGAATCTAAAATTCTTAAATTTGTGGTGCTCTACCTTGTGGATAACTACCCCCTGTGTAATTGGGGTGATACAATAGGTTGGAATGTTACTTGCGGTTTATGTTGGATAGTACCCACAACTTACAACATTGATTGAACACGTGAGGGTATAGATGATGATGATGACGGTAGTGTGCAATTCATTCCCCCAATTGCAATGTGTGTGGTAAATAAAGAAGGATAACCTGCCATTCCTGTGGTCCAAACTGGTGCTTGTGTATAAGACACATTGATGGGTCGAGAGACCAGATTGGTAAAAGACATGACCTGCATCATACTAGATGTTACGAGCATCTGTGTCATTAATGGCAGAAAGGTGGTGAGTTGTGTGGACAACACATTAATCGACACATTGTAGACACCACCTCCTAAAGATGGAAACCCTTGCCACTTAGTGTAAAATAGTTGATAGTGTCCCGTGAGGGTATCCATAGGTGCTTGCATGAGTATCATGGATGTGTTATTTTGTGACAGTGTTGGTAGGGGTGGATGAGCTTGTTGAGGAAGTCCTTGTTGATTTGCGGTTATGAGTGTGTCAGGCGATGCAAATGTCATGCTGCTAGCAACCATGTTGAAAAAATGAGATTTTTGCGAGCTTCAATGATTTCATCAACCATTTGAGCATTGTCAGGATTCAAGAGGAACTGATTGATGGGATTAATTTGCACATTTGTTTCATCGGGTTGATAGACCATATCATCCTCTGTAATAATTGTACGAAGCGGGTCTTGACTAATGGGAACATTTTCCACCCCAAAACCACAATTGGATGACATCTGAATAAAGCAATGCGACACTAAAGTTACTCAAGAGGATACACTCAAGCAACAAAATGGATCAAAGTGAAGGAAACCTCTGGATCGAGGTGATGATATCACAATGAAATAAGAGATTAAACTCCAGACACGATATAGTCAAAGAGTTGATGATGATTTATCGCAGGAAAAGATGCAGACTATTGTGGTTTGAGCAAAAATGGGATTGAAATGGTGATTTGTCTGATTTGATTGATGGACTGATTATAGTACCAAATTATTATCCAAAAGATAAGGATTTATTTGATTAAAAATATGCGATATGATTGGTGATGCAATTGATCAATTAAGGAAATCAAACTTTTGCTAAAAAGATTTAATCCTTGACTCAAGCAGAGAAAAATGATGACCATGCATGCAAAAGATCAATATGATGATGATGACGACACAAGCTAAAGATTAAGGACCAAGATTGATGAATGATTCATAGGACATTAGCTAAATCATGCCCTAGATAGACAATAGTAACAATGTTTGATTGCAAAGAGGATAATGATGACTTTCGATTGAGATGATACAATTGATTACACAAGTCAAGACCTTAGTAGATGATAGTAACACCACAATTTTTGTAATGATGACAAGGTAATGACTTAACACTTTGTAGTAATAAAGTTTGATTTATGAAAGTCAAGACCTCAATAAGCAAAAATGATGACACAATTTCGAAAACAAATGACAAGGTAATGACTTAGCAATGGTGATAGTGAAAGTTTGATTTATGCAAGTCGAAGACCTTAGAGGACGATAATAGCAATGTTAGATTGGGAATGAGGACAACCAAGATGAACTGCTTTGACACTTGATTTAGGTAAAATTCGATAGCGTAACGAGAGAACTGATGCAAAACCAATAGATAAAAAAGGACTAGTGTTGAAGGATAAGACCAAACTAGGACCTAGTGACGTGAGATTGTTTGATGTTTTGAGTTGATTTTTGACAAAAGATTATTTTGACACCAAACACGAAAAACACGCAAGTATGATAATGAAAATCAGTCATGCACTTCCTAGGATAGTCAAAGACAATACTTGTTGAATCCCCTAACCATAAAATACCACATCCAATAGGATGGATAAAAGCTTGGCAACACTGACTCCAGCCTCAGCACACACTTCTCGGTCATGCCAAGCTTTGAATTTCTAGAGATCTGAGGATCTAGAGAAATTTTCTATCTCCAATTGGGAGGTAGATGAGGGGTGTCTTCAGCATGCGCGTATCACAATGCCAGAGCCAACAAGTAGAAGGATTGGGGCCACTATAACATTAGTTCATAGTAATTTTTTGACGGGTCCAATTTAGCATCAATTTTGTGAAGCAAGCCACTTAAGGATCTAATTGATCTTATCAATGTAGAGAAGGCTTCCACATACAATGAATTCACTCAACACTCCAGTCGTTTGACCAGGTATTTGTAGAGTGGCTCAAAAAACACCGCTCGAGGTCACGCTGGAAGAGATCCTATCCCCAACGTGCCCTATCCTATCAAAAATACTCCCTTGAGGTGATGAGGCCCCCAAGAGGTGATTCACTAATAAAGATAAAAATGGGTATTGTTAACCACCTTTCTCATCACCCAAGTTTTGCCAAGGCGAGGGGAGAGTGTTGGTGTAAATAAATATTCATTATGGATATTATTACACTTTACTTAAGTTAACTTAAGATAATGCATCTCTTCATAGTTTGGATTTGAGACACTTAGGGAAGTGTGCACATAGGGATATAGCTTGTAGGAGATATTCCACCTTTTGTGGTCTTATTTTGCCACATTCGGTGGGTCATCCACCTCTTGTGGAATATTATATTATTTCTCCTACCTACCCCTAGTATTTATTACCTACCCTTGTTTCTCATTGAGCCACATGTCATGATTGTGTGCTCGTATATCCATATGGCCTTGCCTATATAAGTAGACCCATATTCATTGTATTGGTGAATCCAATTGATCATTTGCATATTGACGAGAATACAGTTTGTTCTTGTCATTCTTTTGTCTCTCTTTTATACTTTTCATTGTGCCCTTGATCTTGGCAAAATCTCACATGGTATCAGAGCCATTGGGGCTTCAATTGATTGGTTTTTGGAGAGATTTTTTGGATCTGAGGGACAACATTTTTTGGAGGCATCTTAGAGCATTTTCGACCTCACCATTGCGTCCAGGAGGCCGTTTCCATAAACATCGAGTATAAACTTGACCTATTTTGGCAAAAATCAAATTTTGGGTGTTGGAGGAATTTTTTGCTCAATTCGGGCGGTACGATATAGAATTTTAGGATCTCAAAAAAAAAAGTTTCTGAAATTTTTTTTCGAGTTTTGAAAAAGATTTTTTTTTTTTTTTTTCAGGTCTGTACCTTCTGCCCAGTCAGCAGCGCACAGTCAATGCCCAGTCAGCAATGCACAGTTAGCCACTCAGTCAGTGCCCAATCAACATTTTTTGAAAAATGTTTAGACCCCTCTCCATTGAGTAGTTTGGATTTTTGGGTCAACTTTGGAGGCCAATATCTTGCTCAATTTTGCTCCTTTTTGGGTGCAATGTTTTTTGATTTGGGCTAATTTTTTGTGCTCTTCACAGTGGTGTGGTTATTTTCTGATTTTGGTGTACAGGTTTTTCATAATTTTCAGATTCTCTCACCCATACCTGTCCAATCCTCAATTTTGAGACTTCAAAGGCTTCGTTTGAGCTCATACGACTTCCTTTTCAGGTGCTATTTTTTTTGAAAGTGCATGTTTTTTCATCTAATTTCATAATCTATGATCAGATTTCAGAGATTTTGAGTGGACATTGTACTTTTAGGTATTGGTTTTATTTGGCCTATTTGGTACTTGTAAATTGCTTGGATCTTAGTTTAGATCTCTTGCATTATTAGTTTGAGTCTCTTTTGGCCTTATTGAGGTAGTTGTAAATTTGAAATCAGAAGTCCACTTTGCCATTTTTTGCAAGTGGCCCATTGTACATGCATTAAGTATAAAGTGCCAAATCATCATTTTTTTATTTTTTTTTGGGGGGGGTTCTTTGATTGAGTGAATTTGGGGGGGTGTCTTGTGTGATTGTGCCTCTCTTTTCTTGTGCTCTTTCATTTTTGTTGCAACGAGTCCTCATAAATTTCCACCTTTAATTCCACATAGTTATGCATCATGGAAAATTAAAGTATGGAGCAAATTAATGGAAAAAGGTCTCACACATTACATAGATGGAACAATAACAACACCACCTGATCCTAAGGATGATCCTAATACTCAGTTAGAATGGATCACTAAGAATTGCATGGCTCTTGGAACTTTGCGTAAGTATGTATCAGATGACCTCATTTTTCACATTGAGAAGTGTACAACAATCAAAGAGGCTTGGGATATGTTTCAGAAATTGTATGGTCTGACAATGAGCTCACCAACTTGGATCCCAAGATTTTTGATACAATCCAAGATTATGTCACCAAAGCAAATGATCTAAGAGAAAACCTTAAGGATTGTGGAATTAACAAAAAGGATGCTCAGTTGATATTCAACTTGTTGGACAAGCTTGCACCAGAATATGCAGCATTTGTGTCTAGCTTCCAAACTCATCATTTGACAGTGGGGAGTTCCTACATTATGCCTTCATTTGATGATTTCACATAAATGTTGATATTGGAACAATCTAAGTTGTTGAACATGGGGCTTCTCAAGTCTTCAAAGTCCAAGGCTTTGGTGGCTAATCAAGGGAGTCAAGGCAAAGATTCCAACAAGAAGAAGAAGCAATCTAAGTCAAATCCATAGCTGGAAAAAGGGCAATCATCCTCTCCATCACAAGGCGATTTCTCATCCTCTTCCAAGAAGGGGAATCCACCTAAGAAGAATAAACCAACTCGTGCATATTGCATGAAGTATGGTCATGATGAGCATCGATGCCACACCAAGCAAGTTGATGAGTTGGCAAATATCAACTTGCCATCCGCCTACACAAAGAAAGATTCATCTCCTTCCTCTTACTCACAGTCTAAGGGAAAAGGGCAAGCATTTGTGGCTACAACAGGTTCTTCACAATAGTGGATACTTGAATCGGGTGCCTCTTATTACATGGGTTCTACAAAGGAGCAGTTTTCTTCATTGGAGTCGTCTAAGGTACCTCACATTTACATAGGTGATGATACACAAGTAGAGGTTGAAGGGAAAGGTTCAATTGACATGGATGAAGGAACATTTGGGAATGTTCTTTATGTTCCTAACTTGTCTACCAACCTTCTCTCTATCTATAAAAATCACTCACTATGGGAATGGGAAAAAGGTTGAGTTTACACCTGATTAAGTTGTGGTAAAGGAACTTGATGATGATGCCTTGGTAGCAGTGGGACAAGTCAATGACAACTCAAGGCTTTATTCATTCTCCCACTTTGTACCAAGTTCTCCTTCTAGGGCCTTTCTTACTCATTCAAATTCAGAAAGTAAGCTATGGCATGAGTGGTTTGGTCACATCAACTACTGCTATCTTCAGCATCTCAGCACAAAATACATGGTCACAGGTCTACCTCGATTCAATTTTTTAGAGGGTGTATTTTCAGGTTGTCTATGGGCAAGCATCCTAAGGAGAAGTTTGATAAGGGGAAAGCTTAGAGAGATTTAGAAGTTCTTCAACTTTTTCACAACGATGTAGCGGGTCCATTTCCAACACCTTCATTTAGCAAGGCCCGCTATGTCCTCACCTTCATTGATGACTACTCCCGCTTCACTTGGGTCTACTTTCTCATTCATTAGAGTGAAGTATTTGACAGATTTTAGGACTCCAAGACTCATGTGGAGAAGCAATCCGGGAAAGTGGTCAAGATTCTTCGTACACATAATGGAAGGGAATATGTGAACAAAAGACTCGAGGATTTTTGTACATTTGAGGGGATTGATCTTCAACATTCTGTTGCATACACTCCATAGCAGAATGGAGTTGCAGAACACAAGAATAGAACTCTCAAAGAAATGGCTAGTTGTATGATACATACACATTCTCTTGATCTCGCCTTTTGGGCAGAGGCTATCAATTGTGCCACACACATCCAGAATCAGGTTCCTCACAAAGCTTTGCAAGGTATTACTCCTTTTAAAGCTTGGGCTGGTAGGAAACCGATTGTGAGACATTTCTGAGTCTTTGGGTGTCTAGCATGGGCTCACATACCTCTACAAAAATGCAAGACATTAGAACCTCAGAGCCAGCCTTGCATATTTGTTGGATATCCTGAGGGTTTTAAGGCATATATATTGATGGATTCTCAAACACATGAGGTGTTTATTGAGAGGAGTGTTCACTTTGAGGAAAGCTCTCCTAGCTTAGCCTCTCTACCTCCTCCACCTTCCTCCATTATGGATAGTGATGCTAGTGATTCAGATGATGAGACTCCTTTAAGTCCAACTCACAAGGTTACACCTCCATAGGGTCCACTTATAGTTGAGAAGCCTCGTTCTCCACCTCCACCTAGACCTCGTTGGGCTCGACAGACACTTGAGTCTATGGGTTCTCTTGTTGGGGATCCTTCAGATACATGGAGGACTCGATCACAACATCAAGATCTTCCATATGCATTCATTGCTGCCACTTCTAATCCACAGATATTTTAGTAAGCATCAGGGGTTCCTGAGTGGGACCAAGCTATGGAGAAAGAGTATAGTTCCTTGATGAGGAACAACACATGGGATTTAGTCCATCTCCCTAAGGGGAGAAAGATGGTTTGATGTAAGTGGATCTATTAGACCAAGTTTGCAGTGGATGGTAGTGTGGATAAGTAGAAGGCTTGGTTTGTTACGAAAGGTTTCTCTTAGGTTCCAGGTGTTGACTATATTGAGACCTTTGCGCCCGTAGCCAAGATGAACTCCATTCGCTTGACACTTGCTATTGCTGTAGCTCATGGTTGGTCTGTACATCAGATGGATGTGAAGAGTTCTTTTCTTCATGGTGACCTTGATGAGGAGATTTATATGGAGCAGCCACAAGGTTTCATCCAAGATACTTCCTTGGTTTGGAGACTAAGGAAATCTCTCTATGGCCTCAAGTAAGCCCCCAGGGCTTGGTACGCCAAGATGGATTCCTTTCTTCTCTCAACAGGGTTCTCCAGGTGTCATTCTATTTTGAATGTCTACATTTTGTGATAGGATGACTCTCACTTGATACTTGTGCTCTTTGTAAATGATTTGATCATTACAGGGGCACCGCATCCATCATTAGCACGGTCAAATCTGCTTTGCATGACAAATTTTCTATGACTGACTTGGGTCTTTTGCACTACTTTCTCGGGATAGAGATTTCATAGTCACCTTTCAGGATTACAGTATTGCAGCCCAAGTATTCTCTTGATCTACTTGCACACTTTCATATGACTGATTGTAAGCCTGCACCGACTCCCTTTCTTTCAGGATTCAAGATTGAGGCTCAATGTTCTTCTCCAGCAGTTGATGCCACATTGTATTGTCAGCTTGTGGGTAGTCTCATTTACTTGACTCACACATGCCCTGATATTTCATTTGCAGTTGGCATGGTTTCCTGCTTCATGCAGGAACCACATGAGCTTCAATTGAAATCAGCCAAACACATCCTTCATTACATCCAGGGTACACATCACTATGGGATTCACTATGCAATAGGCACAGGACTTCGCTTGGTTGGTTACACAAACTCCGATTGGGCTAGTGATCTTGATGATCATAAGTCTACTTCAAGTTACAATTTTCACCTTATTTTAGGCCCCATTTGCTGGTAGAGAAAGAAGCAACATGCTATTGCTCTCTCTTCGACTGAGGCTGAGTATCAAGGAGCTATTAACACAACAACTGAGACCATTTGGCTTCAGCAGATTCTCATAGAGTTTGGGTTCACCACTCCATGACCGACAGTTCTACATTGTGACAATCAGAGTGCTATTGCAATCTTGAATAGTCTGGCCCAGTACCAGTGGAACAAACACATCGAGATCCATATGCACTATATCCGAGAGCTGATTCAGGAGCAGGTCATTGATTTGCAGTATTGTCCTACAACAGAGCAGGTTGTAGACATATTCACCAAACCTTTCACCGAGAGTAAGTTCCAATAGTTGTGAACTCTCTTGGGGGTGCGGGATGTCTCGTTAGGTGGGGTCAGCTGACTTCTCCTTCCTCTCTTATGGGGGGGACTTTTTCCTCTTTGAGGTTTTGTCCTTCTTCTTTGAGAGTCTTTTGTACATTCATCTCTCTTTTGGGGGGGAGTTTTTTCCCACTGGGTTTTCTCCCTTTCTCCATTGTGAGAGATTGCATTGCATAGTTTTTCTTGCATTTGCATATTGTACATGGGTACCTATCATGGCATCGTAGCCGGGACCCATCTTGCATTGTTGACTTGAGTCTTCATTCCCCTAAGTTTCACTTAAAGGGGGGTGTTGGTGTAAATAAATATTCATTATGGATATTATTACACTTTACTCAAGTTAACTTAGGATAATGCATCTCTTCGTAGTTTGGATTTGAGACACTTAGGGAAGTGTGCACATAGGGATATAGCTTGTAGGATAAATTCCACCTTTTGTGGTCTTCTTTTGCTATTACACTCCACATTTGGTGGGTCATCCACCTCTTGTGGAATATTATATTATTTCTCCTACCTACCCCTAGTATTTCTTACCTACCCTTGTTTCTCATTGAGCCACATGTCATGATTGTGTGCTTGTATATCCATATGGCCTTGCCTATATAAGGAGGCCCATATTCATTGTATTGGTGAATCCAGTCGATCATTTGCATATTGATGAGACTACAGTTTGTTCTTGTCATTCTTTTGTCTCTCTTTTATACTTTTCATTGTGCCCTTGATCTTGGCAAAATCTCACAAAGAGGATAATAGGTGTAACTGGCGGTCCACCCTACGAGTGCACAAGTGTGCCAAACACGAAAGATAAAAGGTTCAATTTTAATCCCCAAATAAAATTGTTTACTCTACAAAGAAAAACACTCCTAATTTACCCCTAACAAATAAGCCATTAGTAGGTTTGAAATTTATCCTTGACCGATTGGAACATCCTTGCAAGGAAATTGAGTTAGTAATTTGGGGATTTATATTGTCTTTGACCATTCGAAACACCTTTATAAAGACCCTATATTCGCCACAAGCTACAAACCAAAAGCTAGTAACATCAAAGTGCAATTGAGGGAATATTGAATTTCAAGATGACTTCAACAATTCGTTTCTCATACACAAGATTTTCGATTTGTTCCTCTGTTTCGTGAATGACCTACTCTTCTTTGATGATTTGTCCTTGTTCCTTTTGTGATCTCTTACGCGCTTCTTGCTCGTGAGAACCTAAAATTTTACATTTGATTTTACGAGCCATGGTTAGTACATTTCATCAAATTTGTTAGTAAACAACTCTGTTCTTGCCTTAAAAACAAAAACAATTGATCAATTTTGCAAGTTAGATCATTGAAGACAAAGTGTCTCAGAATTATGCATAGGTGCATAAAGTCTTGACACAGGCGCAAAAACCTTCACAAAGGCACATTTTTTCCTCACACAGGCATAGTTTCTCCCTGCATAGGTGTATTTTCTCCCTACACATGTGCAGAAGTGTAGTGCCTATGTAAAACAGTGAAATTCAGCCAATCTGAGATTAAATTTGCACAAATAAAGCCTAGAATGAGTATATAAACCTTAATTTTGAGAAAATAGGTCCTATTAGAGCTCAAAATTCACCATGTCATCAATATTTTAGTCAAATTGAAACTTTGCATATTGGATTCATGCCTGAGGAAGCAAATACAACTCATAAAATGAGAAATGCAGAAGTTATAGGCCTTCTTAGGATGAAATGCAGGACTTAGACCACCTAGAAACTCTAATGACCTAAAGAAAACAATCCATTGTTCATTGCCTTCATAATTATCCTAAGTGAGTCAAATAAACTTTTCTAAACCCCAATTAGATTTATTTTGATTGAATTGAAGCAAGATTGCAAGATTTAGTGTTCATTTTATGGCCCCAAATTGAAATTTCTTACTCTTTTAAAGCCAAATTTGCAATAAAACCAAGCATGAAAGAGTTTTGTTCATTCCCAAAAGGAATAATTAAAGATATATGAGTTTATTTTAGCCAATTTAACCCCTACCCAATCCTATTTTAGCCTTAAAAGCATGAAAATTTAAGCAATTTAGTCAAATTAGGCAATTAGGACCAATGACCCCTAAATCATGCACAGGCGCAAAAAAACTTCACGCAGGTGCATAAACCTTCACACAGACACAAAAAAATTCACACAGGCACAAAAACCATCACACAGGCGCGGTTTCTCCCTGCACAGGCGCAGAAGTCCTAAAACTGCACAGAAAAGCACCAAAACTGCCCTGAAAAGCTCCAAATTGGCAAAATTGAACCTGCAAGCTAAAAAGTACTTAAACAACAACAAAATATATTATATTGACACATGAAGGGGGTCCCACCGAGCATGCCAAAAAATGTGTGAAGTAAATTATGCTCAAAATATAAATGATTGAAAAATAACACTAAACAATCTAAGCAACACAATTAACCCCAAACACCTCAAGATTGGGATATTAAAAGCAAGAAATGAAGTATAAAAGAATAAAACAAGTAAATGCAAACCTCATTTACCAACTTTGATTTGATTTTACCATGTTTGATGTACGCTCAAGATGTAGCTATTGCTTGATTGCTACATGATGCTGATATGTTGATTAGATTTAAGATGCAAATATGGGATGATTGGATATGAAGGTGGATAGTGGTATTATGATAGTATGGATGTGCTAAGTGTGGGTGAAAAGATGCATTATAACAATGCAATTCATAAAAGGTGGAGGATTTTCTTGAAAACGAGGGGGGATTAAATAGGAGAGGAAGGAGAGGAAGGGATTGGGAAAATGAAACACTTTTCCTCAAGGAGGACAAGTGGCAATCCCATGAATGACAAGTGGAATAAGGCTCCACAAGTGGCTCAAGAGGGAAAGCCAAGTGTCCAAAAGAGGGACACATGTCTTGGGGAGGAATGACATGTGTCCTCAAGGACATGTGTCTCTTTTGGGAGAAAGTCACCCAAAATAGGCTTTAATTTCCTAAAATTAAGGGAAATAGGGAATATGAGTGTGCACACACATGTGAGGGGAGGTTAGGATAAGGTTAGTTTGGAGAGATAGGGTTGGTTAGAACCCAAGGTTTAGATTGGAGGTTAGGTTAGAGGAGGGTTAGTTAGGTGGTTAGAAGTTAAGAGACATGTGATCAAAAGGGAATATTTGAATTTAATTAATTCAAATAAAAGCGATGAAAAAGGGGAATTAATTAATTAGATTAATTAATTCATAGATTAGAAAAAAGACAATTAATTAACTATATTAATTTATTCAATGGATTAGAAGGGGAAAAATAATTAATTAGATTAATTAATTCAAGGGATGGGCTTAATTAATTAAGATGTTTAATTAATTAGATGGCTAAAGGAAATAAATTTGACTAAATTGATTAGCCAAATTTAAGTGTCTACACCTAGAAAAGTTATCCATCAATAAGAAAATTTCTTGTCCACCAGTAAGATCCACAATCATGTCAATGTTGGGTAGTAGGAAGTCATATTTTGGACAAGCTTTATTCAAGTCTCTGAAATTAGTGTAGATTTAGATACCCCCATTTAGTTTTTCTACAGGTACTATGTTTGACATTCACTTCACATAGTCTATAGGTCTGATGAAACCTGCATAGGGTAGCTTTTTCAATTCAACTTTGACCAATTAAGCAATTTGAGGACACATCTTTCTTAGTTTTTTCTTATATTGCTTTTCTCACAAAAGAAGAGGTAGGTGGCATATAACTAGTTTAGGATCCAAACCTAACATATCAACATAGGACCATGCAAAATTGATGTCTCTCTCTGAAAAACTTGATGAAGTTTTCTTTTTCTTCTGACTTAAGAGATTGTGCAAAATTGATCTTCCTCACTTTTTCAGCATCACCCAAGTTTACTTCCTTTTATTTTTCAACTAGCAATGACGATCTTTCTTGGTTAATGGGGAGGTTTTCCATTCTTTTGTCCTTCGATGCCTCATATAGATTTTAGTTGTTGGATACACCTTTTATTTTTATTGTTTTATGGTCAAAGAGTGCCTTTCGATTTTCACCTTGATACCTAATATTTTTATTTTTATACTGATTTTCATAGCTATAAGAAGGACTAGATTTTTCAAAATATGTTTCTCTATCAAGATATTTAGTGAAGCCAACTTTATGATCCCCAAATAATATTTCTTCTCAAACTCCTAGGAATTTGGCAATAGCTTCATCATTTTTAAACCAATCTAAATGCAGTGGATTTTGCTGATCCCAGTTAATAAGTTGGGGATATATAAGGCAAATTTTATCATCATGATTGGAATAGCTGATGGGGTTGAGGTCAACTTACAAACATAGGTATTGAAGTAGTGTCTCCAGGAATTAGGGTCCAATTTTTTGTCTTCATAGACAATACCATCATCAATGATTTATTGTTGGTCATAGGACCTATTGACGACATAAGTACTATTGCTATGCAAGGAATCCTATTCATAGTCATTAGAATCAATTTCAATGCAACTCTCCTCTTGAAACTCTTCATTACTAGTTGTGCTAACTTCTTCAGAGGGATGCAACAAGGTATTTGTGGTTCCCACTACTAATGGTATTTTTCTTCAACTTGTAGATCCGTTTTTCATTTGCCAATATATCAATCCTTGATTTCTAGGTTTCTTTGTAGAAAGTATTAGTCCTATCACTCCTTGTACTTGTGCTCTAAGGCTAGTGGTACCATCATATCCATGTCATAGTAACATGGTCAACCCTATCCTATACTGCTCTAGGGGTAGTTGGACCGGAGGTGTATCTTCCTCATCTTGATATAACCACTTGTAAATATCTTCCTCTAGGGATTAATCATTGAATTCACCCAATTTGACAAAGGAAGTAGAAGGTGGATACTGGACTATAGATTTCTCGTTTCATTGATCATTATTATTTGGTTGGGGCCTCCAAGTATTTCAGTGATGTAGGCAACCTTTTGATTCAGAAGGCTTCTGTGTAAGAATATTCTCGACATCCCTTATCATTTATGCAAAGTTTGATCTTGAGTTGAGAAGTTGATGGAGCCAATGTGTCTGAAAGTGAAAAGGACTCAAAATGGGATGTGAGTGGAGCTTCTTGATTCATCAACACTTGATTATCAATGTTTTCCCTCAGGTTATTGTAATATTGAAATTGATTGGGATCTCCTATTATTGTAATCTCTATTCCATTATGTGGAAACTTCATGAATCGATAATAAGTGGATGTGACCTCTTTCAAATTGTAGATCCAAGGGCAACCAAGGACCATGTTGTAACCAATTTCAAGTTCTAGATGTAATACCCTAAAAATGGTCATCTAAACCATGGGCCCCTAATCTCAACAACATCACCAAGGTCCTAACCAAAGGCAATTAAATCAACCTTGGGCACATTATTAATTCTTTAATCATCAAATATCACATGGCAAATAAATTACTCAATATTAATTAAATATTTATTTAATTAATTGAATCATTTCCAAGAATATCATTTTGATCAATTATCCTATTTTAATTTATTAAATATCCTTGCATATTTAATTAATTAATAAATTTGCCATTTAATCATGCAAAAGGAATTAATTTATTACAAAAAAAGGAATTAATTACAAAGCAAGAGTTGAATTGAAAATAAAATAAAATAATTGAATTGAGAGAGAAATCAAACTTGAGATATTATTTCTTTTTCTAAATTTAGAACTTGAAATCAGAAAAGCAATTAAATTGAATTATTGAATTATTCTCTAAAATTGGAACTCAAAGCTTTTCAGAAAAAAAGAAGTTCAGTTGCATTAAAAAGACTCTTTTCTTGAATAAATAAAAGAATTATCTATTTTTATCACAAATGCATGGAATTAATTTATTATTATTTCCAATGCAACATGGACTTCTAATTTAAATGCATTCCAATTAAACTATAATTGGAATCTATCTCAAGGTTAACTAAACCTGATTTCTCAATTATTTTTAATTAATCCTAAATTGAGCTTTTCTCTTGTAATTCTCTATAAATCCAATCCTCAACTCTCATTCAATTCACCACAGAGATTTTTCAGAACATGCTTGGAGATTATTATCACACTAATTTCGCTCTGGAGTCATTGAATACATTGTGCTTCTTTAGATTATTTGCATCCATATTTAGTTTATTTCATTATTGCTTGAATTCGTTATTGCTTGAATTATTCATCCATTTTGCATCCATATAGTTAATATCATATAGATTAAATCCTTCGTCTTGGTGTAGTCTAGTCACTGGTATTGCTTATAAAAAATCTGAGAGCAATCTTATACTCGCATCTTTTAGAAGGCAATTCGTCGCTTTGTTATGGTTTATTATTTATTGATTATTGATTTACTAACCATACATGTAATGACTTAATTGAAGTGTTGTGCTTACAGCTACAGACCCTTTTTCACACACACATCTATGGCGCCCACCGTGGGGTAGAAGACTACATTTTTTGGCCTCCAAGATTGACTGCTTATTTTTTTGTTATTTTACAGATTTCAGATTTTTCAGATTTTCATCCGTACATCTCGTACGACATTTCCCACAGGTTGAAACGACAAACTGCAGGTGTCGTATGAACTAGAATCTTGTCTCGTACGAGCTGGAATCCTGTATTGTACGAGTTTACATACTGTCATACGATTCTGTATTTTTTTTTGGTTAAAAAGACAAAAGAAGCAAATTTCATGATTTCGGTTTTCGGTTCAAATTGATTATTTTGACGAATGACCTTGGTTGTTTATCTGTCTATCTTAGAATTTTTCACAGTCTAATTAGTTTTTGTAGAATGCTTGCCAAAGAATATGCTTGTCGCACAAAGACAATATGACTACTGATTCGTTGTCTTTGCAGGTTGCCTAAGGAAAATCGACCAAACATCATGTATTCTTTCAATTCATTTTTTAGGCACCTAAATTGCTATCTAGTTTTAAAAAAAATCCGTCTCGTGTTTTTATAAAATTCTGAGAGGTAGGAGAGTATGTTGTTGTCTTTTTCTAGACAATCAGAAAGCTAGAACCTTGAGGCTTTTTCTTTGTTTGAGATTTGTACATCTTTAGCAGGCCTGCCCTCCCGAGGGGTTGAAAAACTCTTAAAGCCGTTACGACCGGTGTGAGGGGAACGACCTAAGTGGGAATGACTAAATGCCAAGTACTCCAACCCACTATAAAATAAACGTGATTTGATGAAAATCAAGTCAACGACAGTGCTCGGGAATAGCTCTCCTCCGTACCATCGGGTATATTAAACCTTGGTTTTCAAGGATGGGAGACCTCTTATTTGAGTTTATACCTCAACATGTCAAACGGATCCCTTACTAGTTCCAATTAAAAATTAGAAGCTACCCGGTTCACCTCCGAAAGGGGGGATAATCTTTGTGCAAGAGAGATAGTAACTCTCCCAAGATACTTGTCATTTTGTTCCCCCATTAGCATTTGGAGTTGGATAATACGGCGTTGAGAATCCATTGCGTGAGACTCAGCGGCAATATTCTGATTAGCTATTGGGTGTGTACCTAATTCTACAAGGAAAGGTTTTCTTCTCTCACCAAATTCCTTAGGGTTTGCATGCTGTGATTGGAGTTACTAGTTATACTATGTGTTTTCTGTGTTTTCGTCCTTGAAACAAAAATTGAACTACCAAAATTGGAGAAGACAAGAAATAACTCAGTGATTAGAAACTTTGTCTGTGTCAGAACTAGTCCATCCTAAGTCAAAATTTTGTCCGTGTTGGAACTAGTCCATCCTAAGTCAAAACTCTATCCATGTTAGAACTAGTCCATCCTAAGTCAAAATTTGGTTTAAAACTAGTATATCCTGGTAAAAAATCAGTCCATCTCAGAATTGGTCATATTCAATTGTCATACTCAGCAATTGAAAAAAAAAACTCATAATTTTAGTCTCTGCCTTGTGAACAGTCGTATGAAACTGATTATTTATCATCCTACATCACATCCTGTATCGTACGAGTTTTGTCATTTGTCATCTTGCACTATATCCTATGTCGTACAAAACCTAGAAGTCTATCGTCTGAAGCTAAACCCTGTGTCGTATGAAACAAAACTGCCTTAAGTCTTTTGTTGTCATTCACATACCCATCTTTCATATGGTATGAGGCATCAATTCATGCGAAACAGAACTATTGTCGTCCTATAGCTACTAAATTGTCATCCGGTTCAGAAAATCCTATCGTACGAGTCTCTGGTTTTGTCAGAACAGAACAGTCAAACTTGCCTAAAAATAGTCTACAATGAACATAATACTGGTTATCATTATCCTAAGCATAAATAGATCAAGATGGTGTACCTCTTCCATTTATGTCACACGATTTGGTCGATCATCTTTCAGCTAGTTCAATCAACTACCTATCAAATTTAAGTCACTTAGATTACGTCTTACACATGATAGATCATTTTTGAAACCAGACTGAATCTTACACTACTCTTAGAATCAACTTAGATAGGCATCTTATACAAGATAGATCTTTCTTGAAACCAGACTAAAATCTTAGTTGTTTTTCTCAAACAATATGTTCACCGAACAACTAGCTCTGAAATTGATCTTAACCTCTATATCACAAACAACTTTAGGTCACACTAATCCATAAAAATGCCTAATCAAACCAATATTTCTTGCAAGAAAGAAGCCAAAGGAAAAGGACAACCCTTCTCATATCAAGACAACCCATTTTACGTGGAGGATCCACTCACAGACATACCTTCGTCATCAGGGAGACCAATTTTTGATGAACTTGAATCTCCCACTATACATGAGATAGAATACAATGACAAAAACAACCGTAATGTTCATGAAACCGACAATGAATCCTCATCAAGCGAAGCTGAAGAAGACACAAAACCTCCAGAAAAAGATATTCTTAACTGTCAAAAGGACAAAGACTTTAGAAAAATGATGAAAGCTATCCTGGCTCGAGAGAAGGAAGACTATTTCTTAGAACTAGAAAAACAAGGTGCCAAACTTCCTACTGGATATGATGTTCAGACACTCGTTACTAAAAAGGAAGAATCTCCTATACTCATGGTACACAAACAATTACAAGCCTTACGAATGGAGGTCACAGAACTGAAGAATAAGGATAAGTCCCCAAAACAATATTCTCTGGAAACAATATGTCCCTTTCCATTTGACAAAAATCTATACATGCCTTTGTTTCCTTCACGAGTTGAGATCCCAAAATTTGACAAATATGATGGTACCTCAGATCCTCAAGATCATGTCAGGGAATTTTGTGATGCCTGTATGGAGTTCATGCATGATCAAACGTACCTCATGCACCTTTTCCCAAGGAGTTTAGGGGGTCAAGTAATGGAATGGTTCTCAAGTCTACCCAAAGGAATAAAAATGTTTGAAGAACTAATCCAACTATTTTTACAACAATACTCATACAACATTCAAAATCCTATGACTATGATCGAGCTTTGCAATACTAAACATAAAACAGGGGAGCCTCTTCTTACTTTCCTCCAATGCTGGAGAAAGATGTTCTCTAGGTATTCTCAACCTATCCCAGACTCTGAGAAAATGGATATATTTGTCAATAACTTGGTCCCTGAACTGAAGTATAGTATACAAATGCAAATGCACCCATCATTTAACAAAATGGTAGATAATGCCATTCAAATGGAAGATGTGCTCATAAAGAAGGGAGATATCTCACCTTGGAAAGAAACACAACCAGGATCTAGCTCTACAGAGAAGAACAAGTATTGGAAATTTGACAAAGACAACAACAAGAATGTTGTTAATGGTGGAGTAGTAGATACTATTAAAGCTAACATAAAGCCCACAATATTCAACTTGGCTAGTGGTACACAAGCACTTAAAGTTGCTGAGGCTACACCAGAAAATCCACCAAAGAAAACAAAAGAATGGTTCAAAGAAAAGCCTTGGCTTTCCAAACCTAAGCGTGATTTTACTCCTCTCGAAGAATCATATGAATCCACTTTCAAAACTCTATTGGAAAACAACTTGATAACGCTAACAGATAACTCCAGACCATATGATCCAGAAGTCAAACCAAGATGGTGGAGAGAAAATGAATACTGTGACTTCCATCGGAATAAAGGTCATAATATAAACAAATGCATGAAGCTACAACATGAGATTCAAGATCTCATAGATGCTGGTAAAGTTGTTGTTGGGAATCATCTGACCAATGCTGATCATAAAGCATTTAAGGACCCTTTACCTGTTTACAAACAAGGTGATTCCTCAAAGACCAAAGGAGGTGCCAAAGTAAATTATACTGATACCAGCAATGACAACATCATTAACATGATTGAGCCTTCCCAATCAAAATATTGCAATGTGATTATAGTCTAAGATAAACCGAATGAATCACGATATGCAAGAGCTCTAACTCGTTCTCAGAAGAAAGTCACTCTCCAAGGAGCTAGTTCTTCCAACCCAGCTCAAGCAAAATCAAACCCACCAACCCAATCAAACAAACAAAAAGAATCAACCTTGGATAAATTTAAAAGGCTAACTTCAACATCATCCTCTGGATATAGTGTCGTTGAATAGTTGAAAAGGACAAATGCTCAAATATGAATTTTTGAATTGCTAAAACTCTCGTCTGCTCACAAAGATATCCTAGACAAAGCATTTCTCGCCACTAACGTTCCAAAAGATTTAGACATTGATCGGTTTCAGTCTATGGTGGGTCATCTGACTTCACCTCACTATCTGACCTTCTCTGAAGAAGATGAAAACTCGCTAAATCATCTACATAACCAGCCATTGCATATTGAAGCCATGATCCATAAACATAGAGTCAAACATGTTTTGATAGATGGAGGCGCGAGGTTGAATATCTGTACTTACAGTCTACTTACACAACTAGGATTCTCTGAAAATGTCATTGATCCTGGCAAGAAAATAACAATAAAAGCCTATGATGGAGAAGAAAGGACCTCTAAAGGTCTGGTATCATTACCTATCAGAGTGGGACCTGTAGAAAGAGATGTCCTTTTCCAGGTACTTGATATTCCTTTGTCATACAATATCTTACTGGGCAAGCCATGGATTCATGAAATGAAGGTAGTTCCATCAACATACCATCAATGCTTAAAGTTTCCTTATAATGGAATAGAAGTTAGTATTCTTGCTGATACAAATGTCGTATATAATGCATTGGCAAAAGGTGCAGATACTTTTGTGCCTCATAATAGGGAAGCCTCTACAAATGAAGATCCAAAAACACCGATGAAAGACTTAGAAAAGAAATTGAAGACTACAAATACCGGCATGGATGGCTACAAGATAGAACTGGTACTTACATTAGTTTCTCTTCCTCCATCACCAAAATGGTTGGGAAAACCATCAGAGGCTATGAGAACACAAACTTTAGCTCCGAATACCATATATGATGGTCTCTTTGTACAGTCCTCTACCTCCCTAAAGGATGAAATGGAAGAAGATGATGTTCTTAACTGGCTCTTTAAGGAAGATAGTCAAAATGAGGAGGTACGACATTGTGAGATTTCCTCTAACCAATATGGTCCTAGCTACAAGATGATTCAACGCATGGGATATTCAGGTACTCTTCCCCTGGGTAAACATCAAGAGGGTATTATTGAGCCAATTCAACTGCAAACAAAGTCCACAAATGATAAGGCTGGACTGGGGTACAATCCGAAAAAGACATCAGATCAAAAACAAGTTTCTAAGTCTAAGTGGCAGAAAAGGCTATCACCTTCAACATTACAGGACGTAGATGCTCAACAAACAAAAGCAGAGTGTAGAAAAGAGAAAGAGGAATTAACAGTCAAGAAAGAAGAAATATCCAGTGCTCAAGCTTCGATGGTGTCAGCTACAATAATACAAGAAGTTGAGATCCCTGAGGATATAAGAGATGAAGTAGTAAGAAGCAGAGAATTGTTTGCACCACTAAAAGTTCGAGTCACATATACTGGTAGGCAGCAAGTAGATGATTCAGAGATTGACTCAAACGAGTATGAATGGGTTCATGACCACCTCTCAGATACATCCAGTAAAGAAACTCTAGAAGAGTCTAGCGGTATCATAGATGATATTCAAGAGCTGATGCGCATAAAACTAAAGAAGGAAATACAAGAAATTAGACAAAAGAGACAAGCAAATTATGAACAAGGACTGAAGGAAGGAAGAGTACCAGAAAGCTTTTCATCTATGTACCCCTATGCTAAAATAGAACAAATTAGGTATAGCACTACACAAGAAGAGTTAGAAGCTACAAAACAAGAACCAATTATCAGTCCAGAGGAAGCTGAATGGAGTAGATGACAACAAATCACAAAAACAACAAGATCATGTCAATAGGTGTGTCAGATACAAATGACAAATGAACCACAATATGAAGGAACTTGCAGCTTTAAAGATGTTGGTGTTGATACCATACATACACTTACCAAATCACTTGAAGAAGACTCGGAAACTTCACCCGATGACTTTGATGACTCTAATGACAATCTTATTCAAGACAATATCTACTCAGCCTCAAATTCTAAATCATCTGATACAAACAATGAAAATCTGTCTACTGAAATTATCATTGTCAAACCATGATATGACATCCAGTCCGACATAGGGAACAGAGCTACAAGTATGTCTATTGGATTAGGTCAATTAAATATTAACGTGAACTTTATTAATCATGTTCTTACTCTTCCTGGTCTCGAGACACTTACACAAGGTATCCTTCTGGAACTCAACTTTTCAATCTGCAGTTGTGATGACAATATTGTGAATGCTCTCGAACCTATCCAACATTTATCCTTACTACATCCAGTAATTGAGTGTACTTTACATAACCAACCCATGAATATACCTACTTTTGCCAATAACTATACGTTAGCCTATTATCTCAATGCAGTTGAACCCATGTACTCTTCCACCAGCGAACAAAGTGAAAACATGACTGAAGCGGATATCAAGTATCTTAGTCGCAAAAACAAGAAAAACAAAAATAAAAGATGTGATGGCGAAAACCACATTGTGGCGGTGTCAGAATCTAAAAAAGAGAAAATAAAGGATGTACCTAAAGGTGAAAACTTCTCTAAGGCGCCTGAAGGTGAGATACTTGATGTACTACCAAGTCATTTCCAGGAAAGGTCCTCCATATTGATTGAGCCAACTCAGCCAGTGAAAATTGGGAGTCAAGAGACACCACACATCATTCATGTATCTCAATCACTATCACTCAAATAATTGAAAGATTTCACTCATCTATTCTCAGAAAAGAAAATAAACTTTGCATGGACATACTCTGATATGCCAGGCCTGGATCCTGATCTCATCATGCACCATCTTTCTATCACACCAAGAGTTAAACCAATTAAGAAAAACATCCGTAAGATGCACCCACATGTGGTACTGTTGGTCAAGGCTGAGCTATAAAAACTATTAAAAGTTGGATTCATTAGAGCTATAGATTATGCCGAATGGATTTCAAACATAGTACCTGTGTCAAAGGCAAACAAATCTATCGGAGTTTGCACTGACTTCAGAGATCTTACTAAAGCTTGTCCGAAGGATGAATTTCCATTATCAAATATTGATATGATAGTCGACATGACTGCTAGGTATGAGATGTACTCACTAATGGATGGATTCTCTGGATATAATCAAATCAAAATAGCTCCCGAAGATCAAGAAAAGACAGCTAATGGGCTAAAGAACGCAGGGGTGACCTATCAAAGAGCAGTTACAACTATCTTTCATGACATGATGCATAAGAATATGGAAGATTATGTTGATGACACCTTAGTGAAGACTATGAAGAGATCAACGCATATTCAAGAGCTAGGTCCTATACTAGACAAAATGGAAAAGTTTAAACTCTAGTTAAATCCAAAGAAGTGTGCATTCAGAGTAACATATGGTAAACTACTTGGCTACATCATTTCAAAGAAGGGAATTGAGTTTTATCCTGAGAAGGTCCAAGCCATAATGGAAATGCCACCTCTGAAGAACATCAGTCAAATGAGAAGTCTACAGGGACATCTCCAATCCATTAGACGCTTCATTTCTCAGCTAGCAAACAAAGCTCAACCTTTCACAAAAGTATTGAGGAAAGGAACAATATACAATTGGGATCAGGAATGTGAACAACACCTTCAACAGATAAAAGAGTACTTGTCTAATCCACCAATATTGATGTCGCCTATTCAGGGTAAACCATTGATCTTATACATATTAGCAACTGATTCATCACTGGGGGCACTTCTAGCACAACAAGATGACGACAAAAAGGAATGAGCTATTTATTACATCAGCAGGACATTGGTGTCTTATGAAATGAACTACACTATAATAGAAAAAGCATGCTTGGCATTAGTCTTTGCATCACAAAAATTGAGACACTACATGCTGGCACATTCAGTCAAGCTAGTGGCTAAAATTGATCCGCTCAAGTATCTGCTCAACAAAGCAATACTAACAGGAAGATTGGCAAAATGGGTCATGATCCTTACAGAGTTTGACATTGAATATGTGGAATGCAAAGCCATAAAAGGACAGGTAATTGCTGATCAACTTGCTGAAGCTCCCCTTGAGGACACTCAACCACTGCATATAGAGTTTCCAGATGAATCAATAATGCATCTTACTCAACAACCCTAGAAGATGTTCTTCGATGGGTCTTTTACTCAAAATGGTTCCAGTGCTGGAATATTGTTTATTACTTCTCAGAAGTATTCAATCCCAAAGTCTTATAAGATTATATTCCCTTGCAAAAATAATATTGCAGAATATGAGGCTCTGGTGAACGGGATCAAGCTAGCTATTGAATGGAAGGTTGCGGAACTACACATTTATGGATATTCTCAGCTGATCATAAATCAAATCAATGATACATATCAGAATCGAGATGAGAAATTGATGCCTTATAAGAGAATGGTTGGTGATCTTAAGAAGTATTTTGCTTTTGTATCATTCCAACAGATTCCTAGATCCACAAACAGAGTAGAAGATGCTATGGCCACCTTGGCATCTATACCTGAGTTACACGAGTCCAATTTTCGCTTTGAATTCCTAGTGGAAGAGCTACATTACCCGGCCTATGATTCTCCTAAGACCCAAATAGTCTGTGCTATTATTGTACATGACTCATCCCGATACAGTCACATCTACTCTTATTTACGAGATCAAATTATCCTTGAAAACCTTACTCGTAATGAGAAAAGAAACCTAACTCGAAATGCTTCATGGTATGTTATCATTGCTAACGATATGTTTAGACGAGGTTTGGATGGTACATTGCTTAGGTGTCTAGAAACTAAAGAATCTAAACGTGCTTTATCGGAAGTTCATAAAGGTATTTGTGGATCTCATTCGAATGGTCTTACTTTAGCTTGGAAACTATTACGGACTGGCTAATACTGGCCAGACATGGAGAAAGCTGCTATTAAATTTGCTAAGACCTATGAAAAATGTCAGCTACACGGAAATCTCATACATGCTCCAGCAAGGGATCTTATACCCTTCACTACACATTGGCCTTTTCAGCAATGGGCCTTTGATCTCATTGGTCAGATATATCCAACATCATCTAATGGACATAAATTTATCATAACTGCCACTGAGTATTTTACCAAGTGGGTAGAAGTGGTTCCGCTCATTAAAGAAACTGGTAAACAAGTCACCTTGTTCATCCTAAACTATATCATCTGTAGGTATGGGATACCTTCATCCATCGTGACTAATAATGGAGGAAAATTCAAGAATAAAGATTTGGATGAGCTCTATGAGAAATTCAAAATAAAACAACACTAGTCATCAGTATATTACCCTCAAGGTAATGGACAAGCTGAAACATCTAACAAAAACCTATTGACTATCTTGCACAGAACAATGAACAAATCTAGGAAGGATTGGCATCTGCAGCTCAACCCTGCACTATGGGCTTATAGAACAAGTATTAGAACACCTATTGGGGCTACACCTTTCTCTTTGGTGTTTGGGTCCAAAGCAGTACTACCTATTGAAGTAGAAATACCATCTCTAAGAGTTTCCTTGCAAGGTCTTGTTACTGATGAAGATCATAGAATATCTAGATTGCAAGAACTCGAATTGCTAGATGAACATCGGCAAGTGGCGTTTGATCATCTCAGAGTGTATCAGAAGAGAATGTCTAGAGGATATAACAAGAAAGTTAGAGAAAGAGAATTTCAGGTTGGTGACCTAGTTCTGAGATAAAATCCCAAAAATCAGCAGTTTCGAGACAACAAAGGGAAGTTTGAACCCAACTGGCTGGGTCCTTACATTGTTACTACTGTATTCGGCTCTGGTTCCTATCAACTCTCAAATTCAGAAGGAGAACATCTCTGTGAACCAATTAACACCATCTACTTGAAGAAATTCTTTGCTTAGCATTCTCTTTGCCATCAACATGTACATCTGAAAAAAGTCCTGAAGAAATCCTAAAAATTGAAAAAGGTCCTGAAAAAAATAAAAATAAAAAATAAAAAAATGAAAAAACAAAAAAAAAAAGAAAAAAAGAAAGAAAGAAAAAAATATAAAGAGAGAAAATGCCCTGGTGAAAACTTGGTAAACAGACACCTTGGTAAAAAAAGGAAATAATGAATCTCTGCCAAGCAGGTGAAAACCTAGCAAACAGGCGCCTCTTGTACTCAAGCGCTCCATCTATCAACGCAACGTTGGCATTTCCCACTTTCATGCATCTTTTCTTTCGCTTGTATATATATTTCAGTCACTTTTGTGACATCCTGGTTCATTGGAACCTTCATGACTTGAAAATGATCAACATCCTAGTCTTAGGTTAATCGACTGAGCACATTACATATCCTAAGCAGTGTCAACCAAGTCATCTTTCCATCAATGAAACCTGGTCATCCACTCCAAGTCAGTCACCTATCTCCTAACTACCAAAGAGTTTTATCACTGAGTAAACAAGCAAAACAACATAACAGAAAACAATCACTAAACAATTTGAGCTATGAACGAAAATTTTCTTTGTATGTTGTCTTTTATATTGGTTTTTGATTATTATCCCTCTGAGTAACTTGAGGAAGTCTATTGTGACTAAGAGGAGCAAGGATTGGGGGCATAATATTTTCTTTGTTTTCTACTTGTAGGAATGATCCCAATGATCTGGAAAAATCTAAATTAGCTGGGTGTCTGTGATAAGAGCCTTCACATCAAGGTGAAATCACCTAACATACCTCGACTCCGCTTATTTCTATGCTACAGGGAGGTCCACATCATTTCTTTGTTTGTTTTGAGGGAATTTCTTTATGATGCAATTCGGGTCACTGTGAAATTTGTCCAAGGATATGAACAAAAAAAGGCTCATTGCAGACAAGATAATAAATATTGCACATTGAAAAAGAAAGGAACTCTAACCTGTCTGTTGTGTTCGTTATGCTCGGTGATGAATCTTAAGCATTTTAAATCCAGTGGCTAGGTTTAGGTTTCATTTTGCATATCATTCTGCATTTTTGTGAATCTAGAGTGATTTTGATGTGATAATAATGATCTCTTAATTCTATGAGAGCTAAAAGCATCATCATTTCTTATGCTAAGTGGTCTATTTATCATCATTTCTTCGATCGAGTACTTGTATTTTGAGATGTTTAACTGCATACATAAACATTTTATATAGATTCATACATTTCATTATTCACTCATCTGCATTCATCTTATTGCATAGAAAATTAAAAAATGCATTTTATATTACTCATTACACATTCATCTATTTGCATATGAAAAGAAGAAAAAATAGACATCCATAATCATTTGCATTACATACCGAAAAGAAATGCATACATATAGAATAAAGCATATAAAAGACATCTCATAAACGAATCAACACAAGTACGATGAAGTCAAATTGGATCTCGTATATATATATATATATATATATATATATATATATATATATATATATATATATATAAAGTCTAAGAGTACAAAATGATGTCGAATGACATATACAAACTCCCATCGGAGAAAGAATCGTATAGGCTACAAAAAATGGGTGTGTCTACAAAAAATATCCGAGCTACAAAATGAATATCTAGCTCTCAGCCTCTCCCTCATCACCTGGTGGAGGAGGAGGAGGCTGATGACTGGGATCCTGACGAGGTGTGCGAGCTCCCTCTGACCGTGCCATATATTGCAAGTAGCGAATGACCTGTTGCACAACTAGAACTGCGACGCTATATGTTGCAACATAGTAGGCTGCCCTACTAGTCTGGAGAAGGACCTCCTGTCGCAAGGCCTTTATCTCTGCTCTGGTCTTTGCTCTCATCTCTGAGATCTAGCGATCACGCTCAACCCTAAGATCTACAAGTTGTCGGTCTCACTCTGCTAGCTGAGTCTAAGCCATTGTCAACTGTGACTGCAGCTCTGCAAGACATGCTCTCATCGACCACCCTGCGTCAGTCCCCTGCTCTCTCGCAGGCTCTCCACCCCCATCTCCACCCCCATCTCCACCTCCAACTCCACCCCGCTCCTCCCTCCACTACCGAACCTATCTCGAAGCTTCTTGCTCCTCCTCAGCTCCGCCCAATCTCACTCCTACACACCCTAGGGATCTGCCCTCACCCCTCTGTTGTCCAACCCCAGCTAGAATCCTGCTGCTGCTAGCTCCAGGATCACCACCTGCCTGCGTCTAAGCCTCAAATCTTTGTCCTCATACCTGTCTCTATCCCTAGCCCTATCCTGGTGTGGGGGCATCATCCTCAATATCCTCTATGCGGGGTGCCTGCTCACCCAGATCTGTAAACCTAGGAAACAGATGTTGCTGGAAAAAATCTCTATACTGGGGCAATACCCCCGCATCCGTAATATCATCCAGGTAGTCCCATCTCAGTCATTGTAGACCAGTCAACTCCTACATACTCAAGGCATAGGATAACCTTGGTGACCATCCACGCCTCTCCTCATCAGCATACCGGGAATACGTTGTATACTCCTATGATACCCCCTGAGGCCGGCCATACTGCCTCATCACCCGTGATACTACAAATCGCTCCACTATCATCTGCGATTTTCCAATAAGAGGGTGGGTAACAAAAAGGTCCCTGCATACCAATCGCCAGTCATCCCATGGCTCTAAGCCCCTATACAGTCTCCATACTACAACTATCAAGCCATCAAGTTGCTGCTGCCAAAAATCGGTCTTGCCTAGATGGGGCTGTGTGACATAATCGACATACCTATATATAATCAGCTGCCCAAGCTCTCTACTATCATCTATTATAGGCCGACAAACTGGGAGGTGCTCCTATTCCCAAACCTATAAAATAAATACACTTGCAGCCATGCTCCTGCCATCCCTATATACAATCTCATGCATCTCGCAATACATGTGGGCCAATATACAAGAACCCCAGCCAAGCCTCTGAGGGGTCTCCATCAATCTCTCCAGCATCCTACCCCATCCACACTGAAATCCTTGATGTCCTCTATCTGGCATCATAAAATAGTCGATAAATCCTGCTAGAACACACGCCAGCGGAAACTCCTCACTCTATATGCTCATCATCACGTCCCAACTAATGGAATGGGTCAAAATGTCTAGATCCCTGAGTACATGTCTAACCGCCTGTAGTCCAGGTAACAATGATGCATCATAATCCACCTTATCCCTAGCAAAAGGGATACGAAGGATCCTATATACATCTTCAGGAGTGATGGTCATCTCCCCCACTGGCAAATGAAACGTGTTATGCTCTGAATGGAAATGCTCAACCAATGCTGTGAGCATACCGTGACTCACACGGATATCTGGTTAACCAAGAAGATGAGTCAAACCGCACAAGTCAATATGAGCCTGATCAACCTCTGATAAATGTTGTACTAATGCCATGGTGGGAGGATAAACGCATCTGAAAAGAACATGAGGTAATCGAACCTGCAAAAACCCAACAACGAAGCATCAGAAAACATTCCAAATGAGCCTACAAGAGAAGTAAAACATCACGCAAATCCAACTAAGTCAAGTGCAAAATCAAAATTTCAAGTTTTGATCTTCAAAAATGCCCACTGTTTCCCAAATGACAAAACATAGAAGGGTAGCATCTCGTACGATTCAGGATTGACCTTCGTACGATAAAACATTCCCAAATGACACATTATTAGACTTCGCACGACAAAATGGTCTTTTTACAGACATGTTGTACGATACACGGGTAGGGTCCGAACGACAATTCTAGTGGCCTAAAATGACAAAATAAAATTTAACAATTACTCGTACGAGACAGAATCCTACCTCGCACGACAAAACGTGAAACCTGACTTCAAACATGCGAAAAATTTGAAAAATGAACAAAAAAAATTCAAAATTGAAAACATAAAGAGGCTTAAGATTGACCACTTACTGCTGGCTCATAGTTTCGGGGTTGATTATGTCGTCTCTGACACTCGAATCGATGCGCACGAGTAGGGACCACCATTTTCTTCGCAGAAGGCTTTTTGAATTTTCAAACTTGGAGGGTTAAAATGATTTGAAAATGACACTTTTGTCCCATATATAGCCAAAAACCTAATTTTTCAACTTGCTCCGATGGACATGAAAATTGCACCCTTAGCTAATTTGCCCGTTCTGATTCCATTTTTGGGATCAAAATCAAAATTTGAGATCATTTTACTAGTCAATTTCAAAATTTGGACCACTTAGCGCTTTTCATCAAATGCTCATTCTTTCTTCAAATTGCGCTCAATTTCTCATGAATCAATGCTGAATCTCAATTTTATTCTACACAACAACTTTGCGCTAAATTAAAAATCAATCAACGCCAAATTTTTAAATATTCCTTAGAATTATTCTTTGTGCTCAAATCACAATTATTGCCAACAATTGCCTATAATGTACCCTCGCTATCTTTCGATTTCTCTCCCGAGGGGGCATACTCACGACCTTATGACCTCACATCTCACATGTCGAGAATTTTTTTTTATCTTTATCAAAAGTCGAGCAAAAATCTTTTCAACTAAAGAAAATCAATTCTTATTGCTAAGGGGCATCTTAGGTTCATCGCTTCACATCAAGTTGAGATCTCTCGATCATCTAAATCGAATCAATCGCTAGGGGCATATCAGTTTCATCGCTTCAAATCAAGCTGATATTTGTCTTCATCTGAATTAGTCTCTTAACGTTAATTAGTTTCATCGCTTTTCATCAAGCTGATTATTCGTTTAAACTTAATCAAAAGTTTAAAGAGTATCTTTGATCACATGCTAAATCTAAGCAGGTGTTCAGTTTCATCGCTTCGAATCAAGCTGGACAGTTTATTTTTTGCTCATCGTATCTTGATCAATCAAGTTCAAGATCTATTTTTATCTTTGCTCGCTGTGTCTAGATCAATCAAGATCTAGATCAGTAAGATCCACTTCTTGATCAATCAAGTTCAAGTTCGATATCTTTTGTTTTCTATCATTCCTCAGTTCAATCAAGTTCGGGATCGGTATCGCTTTAATCAAACTTCGTTCAGTTTCATCGCTTTGAATCAAGCTAAACACCTTGCTCTTCATCTAGTTTGTGATCAATCAAGTTCAGAACTGGCATCTCCTAGACATCACATATTCTTTGAACCAAAGCGTTGCTCACACATTAATTCAAAGAGGGGAAAATGTAATACCCTAAAAATGGTCATCTAAACCATGGGCCCCTAATCTCAACAACATCACCAAGGTTCTAACCAAAGGCAATTAAATCAACCTTGGGCACATTATTAATTCTTTAATCATCAAATATCACATGGCAAATCAATTACTCAATATTAATTAAATATTTATTTAATTAATTGAATCATTTCCAAGAATATCATTTTGATCAATTATCCTATTTTAATTTATTAAATATCCTTGCATATTTAATTAATTAATAAATTTGCCATTTAATCATGCAAAAGGAATTAATTACAAAGCAAGAGTTGAATTGAAAATAAAATAAAATAATTGAATTGAGAGAGAAATCAAACTTGAGATATTATTTCTTTTTCTAAATTTAGAACTTGAAATCAGAAAAGCAATTAAATTGAATTATTGAATTATTCTCTAAAATTGGAACTCAAAGCTTTTTAGAAAAAAGAAGTTCAGTTGCATTAAAAAGACTCTTTTCTTGAATAAATAAAAGAATTATCTATTTTTATCACAAATGCATGGAATTGATTTATTATTATTTCCAATGCAACATGGACTTCTAATTTAAATGCATTTCAATTAAACTATAATTGGAATCTATCTCAAGGTTAACTAAACCTGATTTCTCAATTATTTTCAGTTAATCCTAAATTGAGCTTTTCTCTTGTAATTCTCTATAAATTCAATCCTCAGCTCTCATTCAATTCACCCCAGAGATTTTTGAGAACACGCTTGGAGATTATTATCATGCTAATTTCATTCTGGAGTCATTGAATACATTGTGCCTTTTTAGATTATTTGCATCCATATTTAGTTTATTTCATTATTGCTTGAATTCGTTATTGCTTGAATTATTCATCCATATAGTTAATATCATATAGATTAAATCCTTTGTCTTGGTGTAGTCTAGTCACTGGTATTGCTTATAAAAAATCTAAGAGCAATATTATACTCGCATCTTTTAGAAGGTAATTAGTCGCTTTGTTATGGTTTATTATTTATTGAGTATTGATTTACTAACCATACATGTAATGACTTAATTGAAGTGTTGTGCTTACAGCTACAGACCCTTTTTCACACACACACTAGAACCTAGAACATCATGTCTTTAGTCACTAGAATGACCCTTATTGGTAGAATAATCATTCCCTTAGATGGGTGCTCCACATCATCATATGCTTTGATGTTGATTTTCTTAGAAGTGTCTACATTATGCTTAGAATATCCTAGTGTCTTAACCAATTTTAGAGTGCAAATGTTAAGACTAGCCACACCATCTATTAGGACCCTTTTGATCTTATGTTTATGGATGTATATTTCAAGGTGTATAGGATCATTATGTGAAGGTTTATGTGCTAGTACATAATGTTGAGTTAAAGTGACATGGGGTGTAGTAGAGAGATTATCGACCATGGCTTGAAATGAATTCACATCGATGTTATTAGGTACGATAGATTCAAGTAGATATTTATCCAAGATGACTCTAGGACTCAACAAAATGTTAAGGAGCTTGAAAATAGAAATTTGGGTAAGAGTTTCCGTGAGAAAGTACTAGGTTATACTAACTTGCTGGATGGGGATTGGAGGTTCTCCTTGAAGATTAACTTTGGAGTGATGTATAGAAACTATGCAATTGTGAATTCTACTTTTACAGTGATAGTAGCGATAATATCATTATCTTGGTTGGTGTGGTTAATAGTATACTCATGCAACGTGTTGGTATAATAAGCCTTGTTATTTTGAGACCCTGATTTGGAGGCTTTACCCTTGTGATTTTAAAAAGAATTTTTTTAAATTGTGTGATCATTATTGGATATTTCTTTGGGATTCTCAATAGACATATCACCTTGATTGATGAGATATTGTATAATATTTTTAAGCTTTTAATAGTTTGAGGTCTTATGACCTTTGACTCTATTGTATTCATAAAAATCACTGTCATTGCACCAAGTTGGCTTAAAGGGACCATGATCATATGGTTATACCTTGGGTAATGTTATTACATTATATTGAATCAATTTTTTGAGTACGAACTCAATAGGTTATCCAAGTAGAGTATAAGTTCACCTTGGATTGTTACTCCTTAGTGCATGTTGTGGATTTGGTTAGGCTACATTAGTTGAACTATCATTATTAATCGGTTAACTCTTATTAGGAGCAAATGTGCTTGTACTGTTAGGGCCTTGAAGATAAGCCACGGGTTAAACCTAATTGATTACTTTGACATCCAAATTCTTATTCTTAGACTAAAATTTAGTTTGATCATTGGATACATTATTAGTTTGATTGCCTTCTTTAGAGATTTTTAAGATACCTTGCACAATAAGGCCCTTTTCACATTTAAGCCCCTTTTCAATTACTTGGTGGAATGAATCTAAGCATTGAATCTGGAGAGGGTATTTCATTTGAGGGACCAAAGTTTTTGTAAACATACCCACTTACACTTTTTTTAGTATATGAAATGGGTTTTTTTGTGAAAGCGACTATCAACGTTGTAGTAAAGTGGCAAAGGATTCTCCCTCTTTCTATTTACTGGCACACAAATCCATTAACATAACTGGATTATCAGTATTATTAGAGAAATGTTCTACAAATTGTTTAGCTAATTCTCTCCATGAGCGTATTCCGAGTGGGAGATGGGAGAACCACTCCATTGCTTGACCCCCTAAGCTATGAGGAAAGAGGTATGTTAGGTAAGTATTATCATCAGCAACCTCTATATGAGTGGTGAAGAATTCACATATATGATCTCAGGGGTCACTTTTTCCCTTATATTTTTTGAATTTGGGAGCCTCAAAATTAGGTGGGAAAGGAAACAGGTACATTATTTTATCAAAAGGATAGTGGCAGAAATCTTCCATTTTCTAGCTCTTCTTGGTGCCCCCAGTTTATATATTTGACATTTGTCATTGTAGTTTGTAAACTTGTTACATAAGAATATCCATTTGAGTTAAGGGAGCTTGCGTAGCGAGAATGGGATTGATGAATAGATTGGTACTCACATATGCTGGTTACTATTGAAATGTGGAATGATTAAAAAGTTGAGAATGGATTAGAGAAGTTGTTGGGGTGAAATAGGTAAAATGGCTGTTAAGGTTTGATTGTGTTCCACTGAAATGATTGTGTGAGCCTCGATTATGTGGTGTAATATTTTGATAGATAAAAGTCGATCCCACTGAAACAAAAGGGGATTTGGGATTGGTTGTAGCTTGTGAAATATCGCTAGTAGTCATTTGGGATGAAACAATAGTATTTTCTTGAGTGCCCAAGGAAGATGCATTGGGGTTGGATCTTTGATTATGGATGTTCACACTAGCAGACATAGGAGATTGGGCTGAACTGGCATTGATTTGACCTTTTGGGTTGATGTTATATAGGTGATTATTATAAAGCGATGTTGACATCATGGTTTTCATGGCACTTTAGATAGTGATCACTAGAGGAAGACTAGTAGGGACTTGTTGTGATGATGCTCCTTGCGTGACTCTCATGGTTGGAGGAATTTGAGCCCCAGGTTGCATTACAGTAGTGACATAAAAGTTTGGCGCCAATTTAGCACCAATATGTGCTAGCAATAAAAGATATCGATTAGGATCGTGATTCAAAAGCCCATTGATGATTGTGAGAAATTGGGGGTCTTGTTGTGTATCTTCAAGTTATTTCATAGTCAAAACCCTTTGGATTTTTTCAACAGAAATCATTGGGATTTGACGTTGATACATGACCCATTAAAGTTGCGGCTCTTCTAGCCCGTCTACTTGAGTAAGATGCAAGTCTCATGGTGCTTGTTGGGTTTAAGTTTGGGTTTTTATATTGATTCACTGAATGTTTACCTCTTTGTGATCAATTGATTGGCATGAAGGACTTCTAAAGACACACTAAAGGATGAATAAGGATGTAGGAACTATGGTTTTTATTTTTTCAATTTTTGGACTTTTAAGTTAATGACAATGAAGCTAAAGAAAACCTATTTGTTTTTAGGATTTCCACAAGATTGTTGGATTAAAAATTCAAGGATTATGCAAAATTATGAGCTTGATTCTTAGGAAACCTAGAAGCACAAGACTATAGATATTCACCTAAGGCTATTGAAAAGACACCTTGACCTGAAATGTGACTAGGATTAATTGGATGTTTGATCAAAGTTTTGTCCCTAAGCTAGATTTATGAGCATGCCAGTTGAACATGGAGATTGGATGATTGATGGTGACGAAGGCTTTTGTAGGTCTTGGTATCTCAATGACCACTAAGGTTCAATCTTAAGACAACTTTTTGGATTTCCTTGGGAGTGAATGACTACTATAATGCAATTAAACTAAGGATGCTATTGTTTGGAGACTTGATTTTAGGCTAAGATGACACCACATGAACCAATGTTTAAAATTTAACCCCTTTTAAACTAACATGACTCTAAAAGGAGGAAACTATATGCACCTATTGACACTAAAATATCAATCAATCACAAGGTTTGAAACGATCTAGATCCAAATTGAGTGATTTTAATTGACCCTTTGAATCACTAATTTGATAGTCAATTGTGAAATCAAATGTTGGAAATTGTAAAACTAATTGAGGTCAAGTGCAAAAATTGGTTGAAAAATGTGTAAAAGGATCAAACTCAATTGCAAAATTCTAACAAGTCAATGTGAAAATTGGAGGGGCAATTGCAAGATGTATTACACTCAAATACAAAAATTTGCCTCTATTTCGAGAGTATAAAATTTTGGAGTCTATTTTTGGGGAAATTTCAGATAGATTATGTGATCAAGTTGTCAGAAAACAAATAAAACAATATGGCTATGGACTTTGGACAACCTTGAAATTCAGAGCTACACATAAAAGGGCCTAAATTAGCCCAAATATAGACAGACTCTATTGGTCTTTCACAATGAATTTAGCAAATAGTTAGAAGACAAGCACATATTCTACATAGGCTACAAAGGATACTACTTGATAGGGCTCCCACTGGAATAAAATACCCCTTCAAGGAAAACAACTAGAGGTTGGCTGGCGTTGGCTTCAGGACTAGTATGGGGACACCTTTCCTCTTACCTTGAAGGTCCATAAACCTTGTAACTAAGGGATTTCTATCTCACAATGATGAGTGCATGAGGGGTATCTATAAGGGTACGATCCACACTCCCTAAACTATAAAGTATGGGTTTTGGGCCTCTACAAACAAAGGTTCTCAATCAGTCTTCGTGAAACATCTCCACATAAGAAAATTTGCGAAGTGAGATACTTAAAGCTCTAACAACCCTTATAGGTCAAGGACCACTAGATACCCAATTCAAATTGCACTCTTTTTGTACTATCTTGAATTGGACAAGCTTTCACTTGCTACCCATTTATATAGTGCCTCAAAGGAAATTTCTCAAAGTCAAACCAAGGGGTGATGAAATCCCCAAGGAGGCTTCTCTCTAAAGAAATCTCAAGGTTTTCTCTTTCACCCAATATCAATGAAGGCAAGGGGAGAGGATACTTTTCTTGAGATTTTGGGTTAAAAGAAAAATATAATGCACCGAAGCACCAAACACTTAGATAAGGTCAATTCCTTTAAGAAATCTTAAATGTTTTCTAACTAACAGGCAAATAAAAATAAAAAATGATTAAAAAAAATGAAATTTTTCAAAGCATGTGTTAGTAGTTTAGTTTGTTTTTGTTTTGGATCCACGAGCGCCACACGCTGAAAATTAGATACTAGAGGCAAAAAACCTAACCTAGAAATGTTGTAAAACAACAAAAACCAAGACAATAACTGAAGAACAACAAAAACCTAAATGTTATACCTTCAGGAAATTGTGAAAATGTGTTTGACAAATGTGATTCCTAATCGTCAAATACGAGAATACTGTGAAGAAAACACAAAAATAATCACTAACAAATGTGAAAATATTGTTGGTCAAATGCGAAATTATGAACCTGCACCTGCAAATATCTACAATATGCCAAAATCAAAGGGTTAGATTGTTGTGGGTTCAACAAGATGCAAAAGATATTATAACACATACTGTATGCCAACATGTGCATGGCAAGTAGTTTAATTATGTATTCATTGGGTTCGCTCAAGTGTTGTTTAGCATGATGCATGCATCTCTGCTTGACATGTAAGTGGTATCCTAGAATTCTTATGCGTACTAAATAGGGCATTCTTTGGTCAAAGACATCCACGTGCTAAAAACAAATATTAGTAACAAAGTTCTAGCAGAATAGTCAAAAATAGTAACAAAAAATTAAATTATACCTTGCAAAATTTGAACAACAAAATGCAAAACTTTGACTGACAATTGCGAAATTGCTAACCCTCAAATGCAAAAATACCATATAACAGCTGTGAAAAACTATAAAAAATTACGAAATGAAGTAACAATGAACACAAAAATCATAGCTACAAACCTGAGCATTTGGAAACTATTGTGGAAGCCAAAACTTGTAGCTGCAAACATATGAAAAATCAGAAATCAGTAAGTTTTTTGTTCATGTCGGGTTCACCAAAATATCCACGAGGAAAAAATTGCATGTAATTTAGATTGCGAGGCAACCACAAAACCTAAAATTTTAGTATCCCTCCATGCTTTTCTTCAGATATTTATCACTTTGACTTGTTAGACTATGTTTGACTCTTTATGTGTGATTCATTTCGTAGGTGTGTGTGTGTGGATACATTCATGTGATCCATGTTATTGGACTAGTTTATGATGCTTATATGTTTTAGGACATTATTACTGCTATATTGCTTTATTTGAGATGGACATATTAATGTTAGTGATGGTAAACTTTGACTTGGACTATATATTGGCGATTTATTATGATGATTTATGAGATGTTAATCTATGTTCAGATGTTATTATTTGGATTTGATGATATCGAACCTTATGGATTTTATGAGTAGAGTAAACCTTTATTGTATTATTTACTTGGGGATTATGGTGAAAGGAATGATTTCATATTACTCATTTGTGAGATCCATTTGATGTCATAATTTATTTACTATGTGTGTGTGTGTGTGTGTGTATTCAACACATTTTGTGCAAGTTGCAGGTACCAAACATCGACTCCACCTGGTTACATAGGTCTAAGTGTGTCTTTAAATCCCAATGGTGGTACATGAGATAGTACAAGGCCCAAAATGTATCTAACCCTAGCCATTGTCCTAACCTTGGGATAATTATCTAGTCTTAATTTTTATCTTGTCAAATTTGTATCTAGACAATGTTGTCAATGGTAAGTCTTGTTTAGATATTAACATTATTTTATGATTTATTTGAGAGGGGGGGAATTTATGTTATTTTAATTATTGATATTAATTATGACTGAGTGTTATAAATTAATTAATAATTAATTTTTTTTTTTTTTTTTTATCGGTAATGGGTCGAAGCTGAATCGCTTTTGGATGGAGCTATGAACCAGTGAGACCACATTTTTGAGGGGCGTCGCCCTCAAATTCGTTTGACATTAACACCCTTATATCTCCTCATGTCGTCCTATCTTCCACACCTAGGCATCAACATTTCTCTCCATTGTCTATGTGTGGCACACATGGGGTTTGAGTAGACTTGAACCCAAGACATTCCATATAGGAGGCTCGTAGCTAACCACTTCATTGTGGGGTCATCCCCTAATTATTATTTGTTGTTTTTTTAATTGTATTTTCAAAATAACAAATATATTCTTATTATTGGATATTATTTATTAAGTGATTTTTTGTGCATGTGACTATTTTTATTGTGGAAATTATTTTATCATGGAATTGATTGTTCTATCTTGGTGGAACTAGTTGTCCTATTTTATGGATACTTATATTTTTAATTGGAATTAATTATTTATTCTTTGCTTGGTTGTCAAGTACGAGTTAAATATTTTTCAGAGATTTTTTATTGGTGATTTAATATTTAAATATTATTGTTTAATTGTTTTGTGAGGATTTTTATTTGGAAATTAATTTAATGTTATTGATTTAATGTTTTAATTGATTTAGAAATTTTCAAATTAGGGTTTTTTAGCATGTTTTTGTGAGCTTTATTTAGGGGATAATTGATTTTCATTCATTATTCTTCATGAGAGTTTATGTGACGTGACTTTTTATGAAAATTTGGAGAGGAATTATTGTTGTAATTTGTGGAGAAATTTGAAGGATATTTTTGTATCGTGAAATTGGAGAAGGGTTTGCAATAATTAGTGTTGATTGAAGATCGTTTTCTGAATTTGCTTGAAGCGTGAATTCTATTTCTTAAGCTTGATTGCTATAATTTTGTTGCTGATTGGAAAAGGGTTCGTGTTTCAGAATATGTCTCTCAAATTCTCTCTCTCTCTCTCTCTCTCTCTCTCTCTCTCTCTCTCTCTCTCTCTCTCTCTCTCTCTCTCTCTCTCTCTCTCTCTCTCTCTCTCACACACACACACACACACACATCTATCTTTCTTCACATGTTTCCAAGTAGGTTCCTATTTCCCAATTTTAATTTCAGTTTAGTTTGCAGAATTAATTACAATGGATTATTATAGGAATTTGGGAATGTTGATTTTATTGTATTTACTATTTGAAATCAATTTTTATTTCATGTTTTGAAAATATTGCATTTTACTTAAATTAGGTGTGAGGATTTAGTGTTTAAGTTGTCTAACCCCCGATTAGTCCCAAAGGCTTAGGATGAATTTGTATCCTGTCAATTTTGGATTTTTTTGTCTAATTGGACTTAATTTGGCTATATTTATCTTCATTTGACCTTTCCTAATTTTTCTTGTGAAAAGGAACCGTGATTTTGGGATTATGATTTAGTTTTAGGACTTGACCTTGTTGGAATCAATGAACACTAAGAGGGGGGGGGGGTGAATCAGTGTTTTACGATCTATGAACTTATTAAGATGATTCTTAAACCACCAGAAGCATAAGAATGAAAGAAAAGTACAGAAACATAAAGCAATCAACCACACAACCATAACACCAAGATTTTTACATGGAAACCCAGAAAGGGAAAAACCACGGTGGGATTTGAACCCACCATATTATTATACTATGCCCAGAAGTATGATAATATTACATAAGGGGAATGCACTTGCATTCAAGCACGCTGCCTAAAGCTCATTGCTCAAATACAAAAGGGCTACAACCCAAAGGAAGGCTCACTTCCTTACAGGTGATTACAAATGATTACAATAATGAGAGAACTAAAGTATAGCATCTATATATGCCAAAAAGCAGTTCTGATTAGGCTCTGATTAGTTTTGTCTCTCTGCTCTGTTTTCTTGCACTTTCATACACTGAAGAACCAAAACCTTCAATAAAATTCACCAAAATTCATAAATTTTCTCATACAGACTTCTTATACTTATTTCATCTATCAAAATTCTCAAATAAAACAATCTTATATATTTGCATCAACAAAATGAATCATTTACCACATCGGCTTCCAAAAATTGCATAACACACAACATGAAACATGTAACCTTAGGTCGGCTCAATCCGTTCACAAATCCATATATGAACCCAAAAATAATGATAAAAAGGCTTCATACAAGTCAGACCAAGCTCCTCGAACACAAAACCAATCACCGAATTCAACCCAATAATTCTGCAACACATGTTACACAAGAATATCTCTAGTCTAACTGAATTATCGGATACCAAACCTTTAATCTTGCTCATTAATCAACACTGGATATCAGGATCAAAATATAAGCTACCTCTAACCTCAAATCATCTACATTTATCACCGTAACCAAAATTACACCACCAAAATAAAGATGTTTACAATGATGTCATGCTCTATTGGTTACTGTGTTCCACCTTCCAAACTTATGTTTTATGAACAATATGACTTCCGGTAAATCAAATTTATGTACACCGGATGTGATTTCCAAACTGGGTTTCCATCAATGATAACTACTAAGAATCTCTCATGCATTGATCTTCACTAGAATAGTGTCTCTTGCCAACAGACCTTGTGATTGGTCCTTGTTTGGAGGTCCTATTTTTAGATTTTGCTATCTATTCTCGTATAGGGATTTTTGTTGTTCCTATTTTCATATCATATGTTTCGTGATTTTATTTTGAGCCATAGGGGTTAGGTTATCTAGGTGCATTAAGGGGGAGTGGCTCACTATGGGGTTTGAGGCCCTAAATGGTTGTTAGGGTAACTCATAGGTGAGTAGTTTAATAAGTGATAACATTAATAAAACTTTAGGTTGGGTTTACACACTAATAAGATAATTTTTTGTGCCCCACTCATGGCCTTGTGTGCTTGTATAGATAGAGGTTGAGATTGGGAAGGCTAGTACATATACAGAGTCGTTCATTTGGAGAGGCACTTGGAATTGGCATGATCGTGCAATACCTTGTCTTAATGAAAGGAGAGTATAGTTTCAAATGAGTTTCTGAATGGGGGTTGGGGTCTAGAGAGGCTACTAGGGTAACCCATTTTGAGGCTATGCGATGACACTCTCTCCTTATGCATCCTAGTAACCCATTGAGTCAGATTTTATGTGAAAGCCTCTGGGAGTCTTTTTAAAACTTTTTGGAAGTTCTTTAGATGTTCTTTGGTAGTCTTTGGTTGTTATCTTTACTTTTTTATCTTGTGAAGTGGTTTCTTGTGTATCTTGGTTGTGGTGTTTGTTCAATGCTTTTATCCCTAGTCTTATTGCTTGTTGTTTGGGCCTTGTGTCTATCTCTAGCACGAAGTGTAGACCTTTGGGTTCTACATGGTCAGGTGGTAATGTTTACCATCCATTGGGTTATTGGAGTTCTTGTTCATGTGCGGCTAGATGGATCTTACCTTGTATTCCAGTGTTTTCACATTCAGATGCAAATTGTTCTAAATTTGCTATGTATCTTCCAGAAGTGATGTAAAAGAATATGTAATTGTATGTTTTTATTTGTAGTTGAAAGGATATTTGTAATTGGATATTCTAAATGGAAAATAATTATACTAAGACTATTATGATAGATGTATTTGTATTAATGGATAACTTGTAAGTGAATGTACTCATGTGGATTATATGTATGATACTAATCTTGATAAAGGTTATCATAGGAATATTTTATTTGGTGATTTTAAATGAACTTAACATAGGTCTTTATATGATGAGTTATATGATTAATGAATGTTAGGGAGTGTTTCTTAGTAGCAACATTAGGGAACCCCTAGAGAATTATTATGAGATGTGATTAAGTTTTTTGCTAAATATTGTTATGATTCATCTTTGTTACGTAATGTATTTACTTAGATTTGCATTGACTTAAAGATGGTTGATGTACCATGTTTCCTTTTAAAAAGAATTATTTTCTATGTGGTTAGATTCATTAGTTGTTATTACTTTGGGGTTCCTTAGTAGGGTGTTACCAAAATCTAATCAATGAATTCAATCGCAACACAGTAGAGAAATTCAAATAGAAACAATAATGAAATAACATAAAATCACAAAACAATAAAACCCATTTTGATTCTAATGAGCTTGTCCTCCATTGTCCTACTTCTTGTGGAAAAAGTGACTCTCAAATCTGCACTTTCAAATAACTACAAGATGTAAGCACAAGAATTATGAAGAATGTGGTTATCGAATTAAGGAGAGGATTAAAGTTCAATTTATATATTTTGATAGGTTTGATTTGATGGTTGAGATTAATTTGAAGACATAATTGATGAATGGTCAAGATTCGATGAGACAAGTTGGTAAGAGACAATCACTCATTTTGACTAGATATGATTGAGAGAATAACTCACTTGACTGACTAGTCAATAGACATGATTGAGAGTGGAATTGAATTAACTGAGTAGGTATAAAAAGTTGACTTTGAAAAAGGAGGAAGTAACTGACTAGTTAGAAAAAGTGATTTATGAGTCACTAGTTACAACTAAACGTCAGTCTTAGTTAGCAATTTCCACATGTGATGTAGGAAATTTAGGATGAAATGTCATTTGGATTGCATTTGGTTTTTGAAAATGTCAAATGAAATTGAAATTAGTGGGAAATTAATTGCATTTAAATTTGGAAAAAAAAAATTATTTATTTGAAATTAAGATCAAATGACATTAAATAAATTTATGAAATTTATTTAATGAGAAGAGATTATTAGATAAAAAACTAATTTAAAGAAATTATTTAATTATGGGGAAAATATAAATTGATTTTAATTAATCAATAAAGATTATTTATTTAAAGAAAAAAATCAAGATTACTTAAATAATAAAATTATTTAATTAATCTAAAGGGGAAATAGTCAATTGATTAAATGATTAAGAGGAAAATTGAATAATTGATTTAAAATGAAAGGGGGGAATATTAATTCAGAAAAATAGAATTAGAGTAATTAAATAATTGAAATTATTTAATTAATAAAGAGGAATAATTAGTAAATTTGGTGTTTCCAAGCACGAGATAATTTTAAGTGTCTACACACACCAATAAGAAAAACTATATATAGTTATCATTTGTATTAATAGATACATTGTCATAAATACTACTTCCATCTGGCTCGTTAATAGTATCATTTGGGTTAATCCAAGCAAGGAGGATGGTGAGAGAGTTGCATGGATAATTCCAAAGGAAGGATGGTACAAGGTAAATTTTGATGATGAGTCTAGTGGTAATCTAGGTCCATCTAGAGTAGGCTTTGTTATGTGAGATTGGCATGACAACATCATTGCAATAAGAGAAAAAAAAATACGTAATGGAACCAACAATATGGCAGAGGCCCAAGAGGCTTTGTAGGCAATCAAAATGGGTAAATGGATGGGCCTCCCAAAAATTCGCCTTGAAGGAGATTCTTTGATTATTATTAATGCTATTAAAAATAGGGAATTCCATGCACGACATTTAAATAAATTCATTTTTTGAATTATAAAATTACTCCACACCTTTGAGGAGTTTGAGGTTTTGCACATCCCACCTATGAGAAATGAAGTGGCCGATGCCCTTTCAAAATGGGCAAAAAATAATAATTTAATACCAATGGTTCTAGTAGAGGTTTTGGAGGATTTTTAATAATCTTATAGATTTATCCCAACTGTCATAACCCTCTTTTTGGAACTTGATATGACTTGCTATTATTATTATTATTATTATTATTATTATTATTATTATTATTATTATTATTATTATTATTATTATTATTATTATTATTATTATTATTATTATTATTATTATTATATTAATTTTATGAGTAATGTTAGAAAGAAAAGATAAATTGAAATGAGGTTGAAGTTTTAAATAAAAAGAAGAATTAAATAGTGGTGACAAACTCATGAGGTCATAATTTACTTGGAAATTATTTATTTCCTCAATATTCTAATTGAGCACCTGGTGTAGGAGAAATAAGAAGATTCTAGAAAATCAATTTTCAAATTCAAAATATCAAGGAATAAATATTATATTTAGCAAATATATGACATAGGAGTTATAAATTATTCTATGACAAGAATAATTCTATTCATAGTTCTTTTTATGACAAAGGAGTTACAAAATTTATTTTTGATAAAATGGAGGAGAATTCAAATTTGAATTTTAAATGCATGGTCAAATGTAACCCCCACTATGACAACAATCATTTTTGCAATAAATTAATTATTTATTTTTTCAATATGTTATTTAGCACATGTTGTAGGAGAAATTAGAAGCTTCTAGAGGAATCTTCATTCTTTAATTTCCTTGCATGTAACTCCCCCCACTAAGATATTAATCAATTTTGCATGGATCCAATATTGGAAAAGAATCATTTCTTTCAATTAATTCTCTTGATAGTGGAATTGAGGGATCTTTTCTATATAATGTATGCAAGTTTTTGAAAAGAGGGGGTTGGGTCCATGGGGTTGAGCTTAGTTGGTTAAAGCATTGAGTTCTCAATGTGGAGACCCAAGTTCAACTCCCATGAGGGACACCTTTGTGTAGAATTCTAAGTTGTGACTCTTGGTCTTCCATTGTTGTTTAAAGTGGATTTCTAAGTTGTGACCCTTGGTCTTCCAATTGTTGTTTCTAGTTTGGTGCTCGAAAGGAGCTAGTATTTGTAATAAGTTTGCTCGAAAGGAGCTGATATTTGTAATAAGTTTGTAACGTGGATGCTCGAATGAGCAAAAAATGAGCTTTGTGATTCTATGATACTTAATACAAAAAAGAGGGGGTTGGTTATTTTTTGAAGAAAGAAATTTTCTCAAGTTATTGAAAGTAGTAGGTTTCTCTTTGAGTCACATTTCATTGTAGGATTGTTAAGTAGTTGTTTTCAAGAAATTTCACAAAGTTTCTAGGAAGGATCAAGGGAGACTAGCTTGAAGAATTTGGAGGGGATTCTACATCGAGCTTCGAGTATCCAGGTTCTCCTCTCTTCGCATTCTTTTAATTGACATACGTGAACTTTGTATTTTGCAATAAATAGTTTATTTTCTCTCTTAGAATTTATTTCATATAAAATATCTACCATCTTAGTTAATTAGAAAAATTAATAAAGGAAATTCTATTAATTCAAAAAAAGAATATATATATGTATTTGTTGTTTCAAAAAAAAAAAGGTAAACCTTTTCTCCTTAAAAATGCATGTAAGGATATCTATTTTATTCTTTTCTTTCCTGTGAATAAAAAAAAATAATTTCCTGTGTATGAATCTTGTTTCTTATTTTTATTCTTTTTCTCTCCTGTGATTTAATCTTTCACTCACCCGTGGGTTTGATCAATCAAATGAAAATCTTATTCCTTAATAGTGAATTTTTGTTTCTACCTCTCTGTGATTATAAAGTTGTGCACCAGAAACTTATTTCTCTTTGAATGAGGGTTTGATCAATTGTGTGTATTTCTTTTTGTTCCCTTATTTTTTCTCTGTGAGTAGTCTACTTCTCTATGATTGTAGGAAATGAAATTTTCAAATGTATTTGATATTCTCTATAAGAATGAAATAAAACTACTCTCTCTCAAAAATCTAATCAACAAATTATTGGTGCCTTGTGTAAAGTATTTTCTCTGAAATTTTCCTTTCTGATAAATATGTTTCTTAAATTATTGTTTTATGTCAGTGTTTCCAGAAAACCGTTCTCTTAAATAAACCCTTTATTAAATTATTGTTTTATATCAATGTTTTTAGAAAATCGTTCTCTTAAATAAACCCTTTATTAAATTATTATTTTATATCAATGTCTCTGGAAAATCATTCTCTATAAATAAACCTTTTCAAAAAAAAGAAAATACATCTCAGAAATGTGTGAAATCTGTTGATGCCTCCCGAAAATCATTCTCTGTAAATAAAACTTTTCAAAAAAATGCATCTCAGGAATATGTGAAATCTGTTGATGCCTCCAGAAAATCATTCTCTATAACTCTGTAATTTCATCATACAACTATTATCTATATTTTTATTTTATTTAACCACTAATAAATAAATCAGTAGTTATTATTTCCATGAATAAAACTTAATCAAAGTAAGATTAGGTATTAATAGCTTTTAAATAAAATAAAAATATAATAATTTATTAATAATATTAATATAGTAAGATTATGTTAACACTAATTTTAATAATTTGTTGTAATTATTAATTTTAATAATATGAAAATGCATACATAGAAAAGGATTGTTAATTTATCAAATTTTGTTGTATCACTATTTGTAAATTCTAAGGGGGATTAAAATTGGAAATAGGTCCCAACAATTGAATCTAGATTAGATAAATGGGAAATCATTTGTCAAGTGATTGGAAAACTTAGATAGGAATGAACAATTTAAGTTCTTCACAATGATTTTAACTAAATAGATTTATTTAATTGGATGATTCATTAATTTCATGAATTTAGATTGATATTTCCTTTCTTACCTAAGTATCAATATTATTTTAAAAGGGGATAAAATTAGAAAAAGACAAATTTAATGTCATGCAAGTTACATATTTATTGTCATCATACCAAATACATATTTATGATTATCATGCAAGTTGCATAATTGAAGTTACCATAGTCCTCATTTTGAATATAAATCTCTTAGTAGTAGTAGGTTGAATATTGGATTTCTCTTATTAGATTCCAAGATGCAAAATAAACAAGGTATTTAGTATAGTCAAACCTAATAATGGTCAAATTTATTTTCTAACCTTAAGAAAACATAAGATTAGTAAAAGGGGGAAATTCCATTTAATGTAGGGGTGAACCTCATAATAAAGCTTCATACAATCTGCATGGTATAATCTATATTGTTATATCACTTATATTATCAAATCTGAAATCATTCTACCATGAGACTTGTCTTAGTTTGCGAACCTCAAATCAGGTTTTCGTCTTTCGTTGTAAATGTCTAATGAAACTTAGCTTCGAAGATGAATCAGTTATGATTTCCTATTGTTGGATTCTTGCCTTAATATGGGTTTTGAGAATCCCTTTCCATGATCACTTAGAAGATTAAACAACAATTTTAATTAAGGAAGATGTAGGAGGGAACCTTAGCTCCCATCTAAGAATTTGAGATTGATAAAGTTATTAAATAACCAGGGGTTAAATTTCTTCAAGTGGGAGGGTTAGTTAGTTACCTCCTTATAATGTTGTGAAGGTTTTGGCATTGGCTCAAAAGCAACTAGACAAAGATTATAACTATTTAGGAACTTTTTGTATTTTTGTTAATTGGAATAATTTAGGAACTTTTTGTATATTGTTTAATTGGAATTATTTAGGAACTTTTTGTATATTGATTAATTGGAATTACTTAGGAACTTTTTGTATATTTGTTAATTAAAATGGATTGATTGGAATTATTTTTATTGGTTAATTAAAATGGATTGATTGGAATTATTTTTATTGGTTAATTAAAAGTGAATTGATTGGGATTATTTGACAATCTTGTTCATATTGGTTAACTAAAAAAAATTGATATTCATAACGGTTGATTAAAGGTAGATCGATTTTTTATTAATTAGGAGCCTTATTCTTACTGGTTAATTAGCAAGAAATATGTCTCTCTCCTAACCTCATATTTCAAACATGGGTAATGTGGTTATCAAGATCTGTTCCCTTCAAGCAAGTAGGCACTAAATTGGTTGGTAACCTTCTTGCAAGCAATTCAATATCTTTCATGTATTAAGTGCTTATTAAAACTGTAACAATTAGTGATTCAAATCATTTTGTAAGCTATTTCCTACAAGTATCCCAGCTTTCAAGAAATTAGAATTTTCATGTATTTAGTCCAAGAATTTGAATTTTTATCATAGTTATTTTCACGAGAATGTTACTCCAAGGTAGTTGATTTATTTATTTTTCATTCTTGTCAAATGTTCCTTTCGATTATATCTTATTTTCAATGTCAAGCAATAATTTATTTTCCATGTAATAGTTTCGTAATTGCTAAGTAAAATTTTATTCAAGCTTTCGTGAACTTGTGGTTCATTCCTAGTTGGATAACAAAATAAGTGGAGTTGAAACCAAAACCTTAGCAGCGTTTGGTAACTATGGTGCCTCTGGGTCACACTTACGGGTAAAGTCATTGCGTTGAACTACTGCACTTAACGCCTAATAAAGTTGCATCAACGACGTCTGTGGCATCGTCCCTATAAATTGTTGGAGAGTAATACGGGACACTTGGAAGTTAAAATCCAAGGGGCGGGTAATCCCCCTTGGATCGATAATCAGATAATTTTTGAATGAATTTACATCCGCTAGTTAAACCTTAGTAAACCCCTTTAGGGTTGATTGAGTGAAATGCTTTTATAAACTTGGCTTAATCTCGAATAATTATTGGCAATTGACAATTGGGTCAAGGGTGATGCTTATGATATGCGTTAGGACCTAGATATTTTAGGCCACAAGCAATAGGCCACCTTGAGCCTTTGCTTAAAGCTACCATCGTGGGTAGCAACCGCAAAGAAACTATCTGGGACATTGACCCTAGAAAGGGTTGTGTACCCACCAAAACAGTTTACATTAAACTATAGATTAGAAAATAGAACTACATACTTTATGCCTTGATCCCGTGCCGAAACGGGTATGGAGGCAGTCTAGGAACGGAGTTGTCCCTAGTAATCAGGCGTTCGGGGATGGGGTCTAGGATTTAGTAAAGTAGATGGATTGTGAAGTCTCCTAATTGAAAGATAAGTGTAATAAAAGAAAAAGTAATTCAACGCATACTCAGAAGGAATCCCGTATGGATTCACTTGACTTCCTGAGGCTTTAGGCCAAATTCCAAGGCGGAATTCAAGCTTGCAATATATTATTTTACTTGCTCCTAAGGACAGCGAACTCGGTGCACACCTATTAAAGGAGTGTAGTTCTTAGTGAGTGACTCAGGACCCGAATGGTCCCGATGAGTCTAATTCTCTGGCCAGAGCATCTCCTATCCCAAGTTGGATAGATGCCTACCTCGTTTGGGTAGATGCCTATCCCGTATTGGATAGATGAAATCTCTTGTCTCGTATGGACAGATACCTAACCCGTATGGTTAGATGCCTAACCTGTATGGTTAGATGCTCATCCTGGATGGATGAATGCCTAATCCAAATGAATGCCTAGAGTATGCGATTGAATCAAACACAAATGACTAAATAAGTAAATAAATAAAAAATAGTCAAAAATTCTTGGGTTATGTAGAGTGGGTTATTACACCAATTGGATTGGGAGGGAGGCCATTCTCTGCCATGAGTAGATGGCATTCATTTTAATGGTATGTTGGTGTAACTCCACCTATGCAAAATGGTTTTAAAATGGGAAAATTTGGCAAAGGTGGTGTCTTGAATAGTGGTGTTGGTGGGTGACATCTCTCTACAGTGACATGGAGGCCACTTTCTCGCTTACTACTCCTCGACAACCTTTGGCTTTTGGGGGTCAATTTCTACAAAATAACTCAAAGCCCTTTTCAATTTTTAGGATGATGCCTTTGTGGAGATCATGATGACCTTGTTGGGGGATACTTTCCTGAAATTAGAGCACATATATCACACCAATGTTGACATTGTATCAATGGTGGTTGCATGGGGCCTAGAATTAGGTCATGGAGAGGAGGACATAAAATGGGTCATGAATGCGTGCGTTCATGAACATTGGATGCATAGGTTGGGCTCAATTTGGAATGGTCAATTTAGGGTGTAGGATTTGACATGCGAGAAGGGGTTGAGGGTGATGAGTATGTGCACGAACTGGTACCCTTCATGCATTAGGCAATTGGCGAAAACCAGGATGAACAACGAGCACAAGCAAAAATTAAGTGGGATTCACTAAGGTTTTTTCTATAGGAGAAGATGATGGCACTGAAGGTAAATTAATTAGTGGTGGAGAAGAATTTGAGAGGTGTAGGAGAGTGAAATAAGGCAGAAAAGGTGGTGGTAGGGATGCGTGGTGAGTCTAGGTGGTGTGTCTAGTGATGCTTTTGTTCTGGGTTGTTTGGGTATGCTAGTCAATTCTCCTATGCTCTGTCTATAATTTTGATTATTGTAAAGTTCTTTGACATTTACCAAATGTTTACATTTTCAACCATTTTTGTGTTTAGGTCTAGTTTTAAAGTAGGGTTTCCCCTATTTTTAAAATGTGGGTTGGCAAGGATCTACTATTTTGACTATGCTTAGGGGTTTTAAAATGTATGTAGGATTCTACGGGGTGGTTTGGTGTAGGGTTATTCTACAAAAATGACATGGTTTTCCTCTATATACAAACAATTTTGATATGATATTGTACTCTTTTTTATATACTATTAATAAACTTAAAATATTACCAACCAAAAAAAAAAATTACTACTCCCATCCCCATTCATACATTGTCATTGCAACACAAAATTGCCTTGGTTTATTTATTTTTCTTTATTGTTATTGTTAAAAATACATAACTCTTCCTCAAATATACATAATACGTATAACCCACCAAATTCATCCATAAATTTCTTTATTTTCATGATTCTGCTCAAGATTGGAGGCACCTAAATTGACTCATACTTGTAAAGGACCCCTTGATTCCTCTAAATTCCTCATCTTACCACACTCATATTTCTACCCACTAATGGCATGACCCTCATACATGCAATAAAACATACTTGACGATGACTCCAAACATATTGAACACAATCCAAACTCACCCCCCTCTCATTAGCCACAAAAGATAATTTTATTGAATGAATAATCATCATATTCTTTCAAGAACTGATTTAATCAAAGTTCATCATCTCTTTAAAATAAACTACCCTTTTCATTACTAATCACCAAAATGTGACAACTTATAAACTAAATCCAACACTAGTGAAAACCTTGTAGGAAATTTTCTAAAGAAAACCCACCAATAGCAATAAGAGATACTCAAGAAATGGAAGTTAACAATGGATATATAATTATGTTTCTCCTTCCTTGCCCCTAATTATGCTCAATTTTTCTCAAACAATGCCTAAAATTGAGGTATCAACACCCTGTATCTACTTTTTGACTTAGTTCTAGCCCAAGAGGATTGAACCAGGGTGCCTAACGCTATATTCCATCCAAAAGAGGCCCAAATTTGAACCCTCTAATGGTTGAAAAATGTTGAGTAGGAAAATTCTCTTGATGTCAGCCTTCTTCAAAAATTTCAACACTTTTCATAAGGTTGAGTATAAAAGCAAGTAGTATCCTCTCATATGAAACATCTCTCTACAAGTTTTCAATTCAATTCCAATTGAGAAAGCAATCAAGCATCTTAAAAGTAGTAAAGAAGAGGTCAAGTACTCATATTTTCAATTATTCAAGATGGAATCCATGATTAAGTTTATAAGGAGGCATGCATGATCTTCTACCTAGAAAAATCAACCTTTCATGAAGACTTCAAGGCAAGGAGATTTATTAGAAAAGGTATAATATTTCAATCAAAACTCTTCCTTAAGGTTTCAGCCTCTACCCTACAAGGGTAAGCTCTCTTTTTATATGTATCATTGTTATAGTGTTGTCTAATCTAGGGTTTGACTTAGGCAAATCCCTATACAACCCAACACCATTTTTCCTCTCTTGTGTGTGCAGGATTTAGATCTCACATAGAAGGATTATAGATTTAGACAGTACAGATTGAGACAAAGAGTTCCAAACTTTGAAGAAGCAAAACACCCTGCACAGTGACAATTGTTGTCAGTGCCTGACACTTTTTCAATCATATTTCAAGGACATAATGCAAGTGACATCCTAATCCAAAATGTATTTACAATGTTTACATTGGATACCTTCAAGACTAGGATGCCTAGCCACATAGTCCAACACTTTTAGGCACAAACTGTAGATATAGGTTCCTTTATGATCCCTATTTCTATATTTGTTCTCAAAGTTTGCATATTTGTTATGTACCTTACTTTTTATTCTAATTATTATCAATCTTGCATCCTTATACCTAGTTCTTGTATTTCATGATTCTATCTTATCAATTCATATCAAAGCATAGAAAGGAACTAACCAATCCATGTGCCCAACACTCCCAAGGGGTTTCAGTTTAGCCTATTGGTTATTTCCCCAATGTATGTTGATGTGAATTGATTTGATTCCTAGTTTGCATGTTTAGACTAGTGAACCCCATTTCCACCACACTACACATGTTATGCATATTGGTAGGATAATAATGATCCCAACTCCTCAACAACCCTATACAACTTGATGTTTAAATCCTTTATAACCTTCTCACATGGTTTCATGTGGGCCAGCTCGTGAAAATCTCCATAATTCAAACTTTAGTGTGGATAATTCATGTAGTTCAGATGCATGCTAAAGTAGAAGAGACAAGGGCGTACTTCACTATTTTTTCCTAACTTTGTTTATATTTGTCCTTATTATCTTCTCAGCACTTAATGTATTATTTTTATGCATAACATATCTCTTAACTAAAAGTGTAAGGGTCAAAGGTATTTGTATCTCCCTCTTCTTTTTGTATTGGTGTATTAGGGTTATGCAATAGTATTGCATTATTCTATATTTTGGTTGGTTATCACTTGTGGATACCAAATGCTTAATGTATGAATCCTCAATATGTGTATTTTAAAATATATAAATGCACGTATATTAACTTATCTTTTTATGTAAAATCTTCTTTCACCGCTGAATTTTTTTTAAAATGAGCGGGAGTGAGAGACCAAGGTGTGCTCGAGCGGGAGAAGGTTGCAGGGAATCAAGTTCGAAGACTAGTGCAGATCAAAAGACTGGTGGTTCAAATGAAGGACAAAATGATGTTAATATAGAGGATGGGGACCCACAGATTCAATGCATGTTTAAAAATCTTCATGGGGACCCATGTGGTGGATCTTCAGTGCCCTATAGATTCGACCTCCTTCTTGGAGAGGGAATGGAGGGTCCAGATCTGGATCCCCAAATCAATTGATCCTCATGAGAAATATCATCAGAATCTCGAGGGTCGTCTGGAAGCCAACATGATTATTGGAGATTTAAAGAAGAAACCTAAGCAGTGGTCTTCTCTTTTTGGGATCAAACCTTTAGGGAAATGTTCTTTACCTCCAGTTAGTAATACTTCGGATCTTAGTGCAAGAAGGTTTTCTATTTCTAGTTCGGATCCAATCATTGACCTTAATATTCTTCTTATGGCTCTGTCTCTGGTGGGTAAATTTATGGGTCCTCGACCTAATATTGAGACTATTAGGGATTTGTCTAAAAAGAAATGGAAGTTGAATGGCCAGGTCAACATTTATGTAATGTCGAAGGGCTTCTTTGTCTTTTCCTTCTCGTGCGAAAAAGATATCTCTACAGTCTTAGCAGGTGGACCTTGGGTGATTGGTAAGTCATCCTTGGCTCTTATGAAATGGTCCCTCAATCTGGACCTTTCGGACTCTATATTTGAAGTTGTCCCAGTTTGGGTCAGACTCCTAGGTTTACCATTGGAATATTGGAATGAAGATGTTTTATGTGGGATAGCAAGTTCCTTTGGGGAAATTTTATCTATTGGTGCTATGACAGCTACTCATAAGAGGTTGGTTTTTGCCAGAATTTGTGTTGGAGTGGTCTAGTCATCTGACCTCCCCTCCTCCATTGACATTGATTCTAAACTTGGGAAATGGGTTCAACCCATAGAGTTTGAATCTCTGCCCTCTGTGTGTTTCAACTATAAAAAATCTAGGCATTGGGTTAAGAAATGTCCTCTTTGGGCTAAAAATATCGAGCCTCAGAAGGCACCTAGCAAGGCCAAGCTTTGGAAAGCTAAAAAATCGAGGGGGGGGGGCATTCAGAGTAAAAACCAGTATCATGATCAAGAAGAGGATAATGACTGAGAGAAGCGCATTCCAACTCCTCAAGAATCAAATAAGGAAGGAGCTCTGGCAGGTGGACAAAAAATATCAGGCTAAGAAGTAGAAGAGCCTATTCATCAAGATTTCATGGACATTAATATGGAAGTTCAGTTAAAAGAAGGAAAGAAAATGGACAATGAGGTTTATGTTCCGGATAATAGAAATTTTTTTGAGCTAAGCAATTATGCAAGGGAAATAAATGGGTCCAATGGGGTGTCTATTGTCCTAGCACTTTGCACTAATGTGACACAAACTCCTAAGGTGGTTAAGTCCACTTTTCCTTTTTCTCCTGTTCAAAATTCTCAGGGGAGTGTAAACCTTTCCGCTTCAGGAAGCAATGATTATAGGGAGGAACAATTGAACACTCTTGATGTTATAAACCAGAATATGGAACAAGTGAGCTCATATAGGAAATTGATCCAAAAGAATATTGATGTTAGAGGGCTGGATTTTGGTAAAGAAAATCAGAGTTTAGAGGATTCTGATATGGATGGAGAGAGGCCTTTCATTACAATGGAGAATAAAAAGGGCAAGAAATCGAATACGGCTTCTAGGCACTAGTACATTTGGCGCTCAATTCCAACGGTCGTTCGTTGAAATTCCAACTATTTTTCATCGGACTACCGACAAACGCAGCCGTCAAAAACTTGTAGTCAGAGATTTAGACAGTGCTCGCCAACATCGGAATTTCGATAGCACTCGAGACTCTTCCGATGGCGGCCATGACCGCTCATCTGGTGAGAAAATGTCATCGAGCATACAAAATCCTCGTCTGATGTTTCCTGGGTGGACGTCAGAATTTTGATGCCTATCTGATGAGAGAATATTGTTAGACATACAACATTCTCGTTGGATGTTTTGTTGACTGGCGTCAAAATTCCAACGACGACCATGACCGCTCATCTGGCGAGAGAATGTCGTCGGGCATACAGCATCCTCGTCGGATGTTTCCTGGGTGGACGTCGGAATTCCTACAACTTTGATCAAATTTCTTGACATCCTCGTATATTTGCAGCAAAAAAATTGTTGCTCACCAATGCAATTGCCTTGTCTACTCCAAAGTGCCTTGCTAAACTACCATGCTTTTCCTTAATTAGACTTTATCTCATTGAAATTCTAGGTATGCACACTTGATTTAAACATCTCATTTTGAATCAAGTAATCTAACTACTTAATTCTATCAATGCTTATTGATTCCTTACATGCCTTCCCTGCCTCTACAAAATTAGGATCAACTTCATACAAATACTACTATTACCCTGAAGTTCACCCATCAGACCTAGTGGCAACATCCCTCCCCATGGGTTTGAAGTAGTCAAAAGCCAAATTGAACCCACAAGCTGCCACCAAATCTAATAGGATGAATACTTATGTAACAATCAACATGGTTTCAATAGAGAATATAGAACATCACCATCAATGATAATTCATTTGTTAAGCTACTTAAGAAAGGTAGAAAATATGGCTAAGCATCACTGGCCCAAAATGGTTGTGGAGGAGGAATTAAACTGTAGAAAGAAGACTTGGAAGAAGTAAAACAACAAATGGATGGACAAAAGCAACATTAATTTGCAAGAATGTCCTAATACTAATGAAGAGATAAAAAAGTTGGTGTTAGAAAAATTCAGTGATGTCATGCGGACAAAGCAGATTGGAGAAAAAGGTACACTATGTCAAGAATTCAACCCTAGGTGGAAGAATAAGGAAAAAGCCTATTTTATGGAAGCAACTAAGAAAAGGTTAAAATTCTAATCATGCAGTTGAGTACCAGTTCTCATCATCTTAGATGTGAAATAGGTAGATGGACAGTCCCCATGGAATATTGAGAAAAAGAACTTGCACCTTTTGTAACAAAGGGTTGGTTGAAATCAAATGGCACTCCATCATTGAGTGTGCTGCTTAAGAGGAAATTCTTATTCGGTTCAAAAAAAATTTGAAGGTGGACAGTTTGAACTAGCTATTTGATAAGACAAGACTTCACAAAACAATGTGTTTCTTGATCAAAATTCATAATGAAAAAGCTAACATCCAAAAAGAATTTAAAAATGTATTAATTTTGTGTCTCTTTCTCCCTTAAATCTTTGACAGAAATCATTAAAAATCTTTCATTCATTCGTGCTTACCCCACATGGACTTAAAAGCCTCCCAAACAATTAAATTAAAATTGCGAATAAACATGAAAATAAAATAACTATTTTGTTTCATAAAAAAAAACCAGATATAAAATCAAGTTGAAGAATTACTCTTTATCAGCAATGTGAATAGTGGCTACCAAATCAACCTACAGATAAATGAAAACCATATTAGGGCTGCTAGAAAATTTTAATTATAAAAATTTCAGATATATAAAAATCAAAAAGAAATTATATTTTCACTATGAGCTGAAAAGACGAATTATATTTTCAAATATGAAATTCAAACTAATTTTCTTTTAAATGCAAGAATGATAATTCTTTAACCTGGAATCTGGGCTGAAGAATTGACCACGGTAATTTATTGCGATAACTAACAACTGCAATCTACAAATCCTCTCCACCGATTTCATTTTTACGGAGCTTGGTAAAATCTGGCAAAGAATTGAATTCTGGAATTTTTTCGATGTAAATATCTTTCCCATTTTTATCTTCAGTCAATTCAAACCAATTAGAAAATGCTCTTACCACAAGCAATTTGATCAACTAGAAGAGAAAAAATGTAAAGAAAGGAGCAACTAGAAGAACCTAACTTTTCAACTCACAAAGCAAACAAGCTTACCTTGATCAGACCAGTCTTTTTGTACAGTTCATACTTCACTTTACTTCCCTTACTAATTTCCACAACCTAGAGTATCAAAGAAAACATTTTAGTCTCCTAAATATCAAAGAACATAAAACATTTAGCTAGTGACCAAACATCAACCTTTGAATATCAATATCAATATCAATTTCTTAATGAATATTTGTAATGAAAGTATGGTGCTAAAGTTAAATTGTTTAATTTAATCCTAAGAATCATTTCATAGGTCAATAAGTATGCAATTAAATGTGGCTACTGCCAGGATCAAGTAACAACTTAAACATTGAATGATGGGAAGGTTCTCCATCCAAAAACAACATGTTTGTAGAGCATACTTTGAAGTAGATTTATTTAGACAATCATTTATTCAAGAATAACATCTACCAAAGAATTTTAACAGGAGCAAGGCATACAACCCCAAAGAGTAAAGAAAGAAAGAATGAAGTTACACAATGCAATATGTACTTACACAATTAAAAACTGTAGGAGCTCCAGGTCCTGCATCTAGATGTTCAACATAAAGGGGTTAAAATGATGTATCCAAATATAAAAACAAAGCAAAACTGTGAATTACCAATAATTCATGTCTTACAGGTACATGAGAAACAACACTAAAATGCACTTCCTTCCTAGTCTGAAAAGAATACGTGAAGATACCACAAGACAAAGAACACACATATTTTTTTTAAACCAGACAATTATTGGAAATCAAGGGATAACAGAAGGGGGTTAGATTCTAGGAATCTCATACAGATTTGCAATAAAAGTTTTTTATTGGAAACCAAAGTGTTTACCATTAGAAGATAATGGTACAGATGCAGTGCAAATACTCCCAGCCTTCAACTTATTCATACATATAAATTATAGCAGTCAAACATTGAGTTATCATTGGCATACACAATTGTGACATTATCCACACCATCCAACATCACCCTATAATTGAATGCTACTATAATAAGGCTATATATGCAAAAATCTTAATGTGTAAATATATCAGCTAGAGTATTAATTAGATGTTCGTATAAAAAAAAATGAGCAAAGAGCAGATGGACCTTACCAATGTCAAGATCATGCCAAGGATGTGCAGCAACAGACCTCTGAGACATGGATGAAAGAATTCTTTCATTCAAAGGTAAATGAGGAGGGTGTGAATCCTTAGTTTTGTTCCCTGCAACATTGGTACTGGGGGTAGTCATGGTTAAATCATGTGACATGAGATTCTTTATTTCACCTATTTTGGCTTTGAAGAAAGATGCTTAAGCAGATTCCCTATTCAACCAGTGGATAGGGAAACAAATAAACCCAAGCATTTGATTACACTTTTGATTAACAACAATCAACCAATGATTGAGCTTAAATTTAAACAAATCCTGCATGGAATAATAGTATTTCATATATGTCATTACCTATTGATTGATACAAGAAGCCTATTCTAAGTATTTACTTTCAACAAATAGTGAGTAATAAGGAAAATGATGTAACTAATTGAGCTGAAAATTTGTAACTGCCAAGCAAGAGGGGAAACGAGTAGGTCCAGGTCATAATTATGCACAAAATAATTAAACTTTCATGATCTAATTAAATATATGGTACATGTCATTACCTGCTGAGATGCAAAACTATTCATACACGACACAAGTTCTAAATATATATTTTAAGTTTAAACAAATAGGGCAAAAAACAAGTAAACAAAAATAAACTGTAACTAATTTAGCTGAAAATGAATATATTTCATAATTGACAAGCAACAGAAGAAACGAGCACATTCAGGTCATAATTACATGCAAAACAATTAAAGTTTCATTTCATATTTCTGACTACCAATGCCAAGAAGATCGGTGATTATAAATTATAATGACTTTACTATTTGGAAAACTCTTCAATATAAATATAAAATATGATCCTCTTTCAACAAGATTTGATTTTACAAAATGATTTGTTGAATAATAAAGAAGCTACATGTATATGATCTGGATGGCAAAAGTGCAACAAAAGAGATAATGGATCTAGATTGAAGGGTTGAGATTGAAGGATTGGTTAGAGGATAAGAACAAAATCATTATCAAACAACAATAAAGACAGAGCAACACTATGCATGCACCATGAAAAGAGCATCTTGAAGTATGATTTTAGACCTCAAGAACACCTATTGAAAATCACACACAGAGAAATGGCAAGGTTGCATTCATAAGAACCCAAGGAATAGTAAGGAACAACCTTGCATATTTTGAGACTTCTATTACAGTGATTTGATAGACTTAAGTACAACACCTTCAACAAATATATTCAAGGTTTTAGTTTCAAGGCACAAACACAATCTAGAATCAGTCACAAAATACTGTACAAGCTATCAAATAGGAAAAAAGAACAATCTCTGCCAAAGACAAAACACTAAAAATGAAAAACTATGTCAAAATAGTAACAATACAATTACCAAAAGAGATCAAATGCTACAACCTCATAATCCATATCGCAAAGACAATAATTGTATAATGAGAATTCAAAGAGAGAAAAATGAACATGGGATTTGTTAATAGGGTAGTTCAATGATAGGAAGTGCAAGGTCAGGCAAAAGATGTCATAAACCCAGAAAATACAGTCATTTCAAATCTCAGAAAAGTGCAATGAAAGATTTTTAAAAAAGTAGTGAGCTGGAAATAAGGCTGCATGAGGACAAAACAATGATATTTGTGCCCAATGAAGACAGAGCATTTACATTCATACACAATGACCAAGGAGTAGTTGCAAGCTTTCCTTGGACTATTATAGCAATCATAGTAGAATGATAGCAGTAGCTCAAGATTTGTCTGAAATCTGGTTAGGACAAAGGCCATGACAATGATCAACAAGAGAAGCAAAATAAATAGAGAAAGATTTAATGATGAGGAAGCACAATGAGAAAATAAGTCACAGTATGATGAAGGATAAGCAAAATGACCTTGTAGCAGCCAATATTCCCACCCAAAGCATCTAAAATAAAGTAATAGTGGGATCCAAGAGTTTTGATCAGTCAATAGCCTAGTTGAAGGTATACTAGAAAGATCAGTGATCAATCAAAATATCATGCAAATACTTTAATGCTCAATTGCATCATCATGAATCAATTCAAAGGCATAAGAGGGGCTTGAAATTTATTTATGTAGTAGTCATATCACTGTCATGAGCCATCAAAGAGTATTCTTAGAATCTCTAATGATATCTTAATATGAGTTGAAAGTGAAAAATAGGTAAACAAGTTTTGTTTACTTAAAATGAGTTCCAACCATTTTTTCTTCTTGAAGTTCATATGAACAGTTGGACTCTATCATTCAACCACTAAAGGGATTTAATTCATCGCTTGATTGAATAATGTAAACATCACTTCAAGGCCTAACAAAGTGGAGGGATTTTGAAGTAGTTCTAGCAGTCTTAGTGCAATTATGAACCCTTCAAGAGTTAGTTATGACTTGAGATAACTATCTGAGCAATGCCATTAAATAAAGAAGGTTCATATGCTATAGGAGACTCTTCAAGCCAAATTCAGAGAACACAAGTACCATGAAAGACAATGCTTCTTCAAGACAACCAATAAGGAAGGTTACCATTAAATATTATGGCAAAAAAAATCAAAGAATGACATTAAAAATGATAGTGAGATGCTAAAATACAATGAAAAATATAGACAAGGAGTATTTAGAACATACAAAAGTCACTATGAATTTACAACCACTATTATAGCATTTTAGAACATAGGACAGTCAATAAGGTCCCTACTTTTAAATCACAATTCAAAGGATAGAAGGATCAACCATGATAGTGAGGATCTTATCCAGATAGATAGTCCCAAAAAGATTAAGAGTTTGCAAATACAAGGATAGAGTTTGAAGGAGGTTAGGAAACTACTAGACTATAAGATGAAAAGAAATTATGAATGAGCTTATACTAGTCATGATCAACAATACAATGAGTAGATCAAGATGAGTCATGATGAGTAGATGTTATATTGAAGAAGGTGGATAATCCTTTACATTGTTAAGACATTCATTGAGAAGAAACAAGTTGTTTCGTTCATTGTCATGAAGTCAAAACATAGGTATGAAAAGAAAGGAGTTCACTGTCAAATGACAGGTAAATAGGGTTTTGACACTAAGATCAAAGACCATTACATCAAAATATAGATGAATTCAATCATTCATAGTAAAAGTAAATAGTTCAACACTATAGATATCTGAGATCAATGACAAAGTTCCAGTAATACCAAGCATGGATGGCAGAGGTTGTGAACAACATAGTATAGGTCTAAAACGAAGGCATATATAGTCCTAAAAATAAAAGGGGAAAATGGAAGTGTTAAAACTTGATAATATAGTTGATACAATGTTTTCATAGTCAAATAATGCAACATACATAGTCCATATGACATACACAATCATAAAAAAAGTTTAGGAAAGATGGAGCAATGACAACATCAAAATCTAAGATCAAGGACAATCACCAATCAAAATTGCCAACAAAAGAGAAATTCTAGCACAAAGTTAGTCTAAATACCATAGGAATCCATGATAGCAGTAAATTAAAGATGATCTCTCATTCACCCAAGCACAAGGCATATACTCTACAATATTTCATTAAAATCAACCCTGTTTGATAGCCCTTGTAATAATGATAGTCTTTGAAAAAGGTCAATGCTTAGGGATGGAGAAAGATACATGCATGATAAAAAAGTAAAGGATTTGTAACCACTTTAGTATAGAGACAATATATGGATGAAGGTTATCATGAATGATAAATGAGGTCGACAAGTCATCCATGCAAAGTGTATTGATAGGATGCAATACAATCCTTGAGAACCCCATGTGTAATAAGGTTTGAGATAGGGTTATTAATCCATATGTCAAAATGACATCCAAAATGCAGTGATATATTAGAAACAATCTCATATAGGTTGCAAACCAATCACAGAAAAAGACTTTATGCTAGTGTTAAATATGGTAGGCCACATTATAAAGATGAAATACCAACCATGAGTCTCAATGACAATGTTTACTTATTTTTTGTGGGAAACATAAAGGCTAGTAGGTGAAAGAAGCAAAAAGATACAGTCTTCATGAGAGTTGCAATAGTCAAATGACCATGAGCAGTAATAAAAAAGATTCTAAAAACCTACAAAAAATAAAAATCCTATAGTAATCATGATAGGGGGCATGCTTTAAATAAAAGGTTTGTTCCAAGACACTTCCTTGAGACAATAGAAGGTAGTGGAGAAAGCATTTTAGAATAAAATATTGCAGTTGTCAATGGTATAAAAATAGTCCAATGAAAAAATGTTAGCCATACAGGGTAATTACAACCTTAAGACAACCCAAATTAGGAATGATTCTCATGAAAAGCAAGAGCCCTAGTAACATTTATGATGTTGACAAGGACAATACAAAGATGTAGATCCAATCAATTATAGTATGAAATGGAGATGCAAACTAGGCCTAATCTCAGTTAGAAACCAATCCATGGAATGAATCAAGTCAAGGGATATGATGGAGAGTTTCATTCAAAATCAAAGAAAGTAGCCTTCATGAAAGAACGTTTCAATTTTAATGAATGTGAATTTTCAAAAGAAGACAATATATAGTGGATAAAGTATGTTGAAAATACATTATCTCATAACAAGCCAAACAATGGATAAAGATTCATCAACAAGTTTGTAGTCCTAGAATTAGATCAGAGATGATACAATATAGAGCTTTAAAAGTCAAAAGGGAAAAAGGGAAAAGGGCTTACAAAAATCTCCATAGTCTTGTGAAGGCACATGGGCACAAAAGAATAGCTCAAGAAAAGTTATTTTGACTATTAGAAGAAGAAATAAAAAGTCATAAGTCTACAACAAAAGACAGGGTATACCATAAATGGCTATCTTGTGACTGTTACAAAGTAAAATTTGGATGAACTCAAAGAGACATTTACAAATACAACCTACCCTTTATATCTTCTTTATGGATTTTTTAGATGACAACCACCTACAAGAGATTCAAGATGCAAAAATATATAAATGAGACTTTACAAAATAATATACAATATATTACATAACAAGTAAAATAAATTGCAAATGGCATTAAGGTCCACTTTTTTATGCAGGGATGCATTAAGTTTTATTCTGCAAATTATCCTTTTGTGTTATCAATATTTTCATAATCAAAGTAGTGAAAACAAGTAGAAATTAGGTAATGGAAGACAAATACTAATGAACTAGAGGGTGAATCTCTCTCCCAAAATTTTCACATCCACAAACATTTAACGAAAAAAAAATTTCAAAAGGTTTTAGTTCCAATCATTCATACTTTAGTTTCTAATTTCATATTTGCAAACTAAGGAAAATGTATCTTGAAGCAGTGTTAACATCAATCCACATGCATTTTCCTTTTATATTATAATTGATTCTAAACAAAGGAATTGCATGGATGAATAGAAACAAGACAACTTTATTACCTTAAAAATATTTTCTTTAAAGCAGATGACATTACATTTTATTTGTGCGAAGGAAAAATAAAGGTCTAAAAAAGTTTTAGAATAACCAAGAAGTAGATCAAATTTATAGTGACTGTGTATACCTTTGCTCTATTTGTTGTTGCTCTACTCTTTTGTGATACTTTTCTTTGTACCAATTACTATGCAAATTGCAACAAAAACATGGACAATCCCATGAACTGTTTCTCCACAACCGATGCAAGAAATGGTTCCATTGAAATAGTTCTAGAAACTTTAAAAGAAGTGTCCTCTGACACATTATAGTTGATTCAAGTCCTATAGCACACATAAGTTGTGGAACGCCAAATAACTCTACACCCTCAAATGAATGTCAAATAACTTTGCACCCTCTAATATCTAAAGGAGCTTAAATATTTTTTTTATATACATGCCTATTCATGGTGAATCGTGCCTTCAATTATGCCTGCAACATGGTATGTTCTTATGCATTTTTCCTTCATTACATACAACGTACTCCTTGAAATGCAATTTTTTATCAAACACTTTAATATTATTGAGTTGTTTGAGAAATTGAGTGGATTTTGGATTTTTAGAGACTATTCATAGCCTCTAAATTTAAAGAAAACAAGAAGCCTATATAGTAAAAGGGCAAAAAAACAAACAAGAAAATAGTTTGCTACATTTTGGTGTTGTGGGAGTCAATGGATGGCATATGCATATCCCCTTTCTTTGTGCTCAAAGGTCTTGCCTTAGAAATTTTAGGTTTCAGATTCTATCCTTGCGTAAACTATATGGTCTTGGTCAACTATGTTGTACAGCCACTTGGACAATGTATGGTGGGATGGAAATGCTTAGATCTAACTATTTGATGCCCTCTTTGCTTATTGATATGAATTTTACCATCGCAAATAATAGTTAGAAATCACAACCTTGAAGGGCTATAACAAGATATTCAAGAATGACCATTAATAAAAGAGGATAGTCATCATTTGTGTTTTCAAGATAAGGATAGTTTTCTCTCAAGCAAGGATAATCATTGTATGAGAACATGGTGAACAAATATTGAATACACGTGCAAAAACGACAGTTAGAGCAGAGAGTAAGAACTTAAGAAATCCAAAATGATGTTCAATAATGAAGGACAAGAGGGTATTGAGAGAGATCGCACATACTGATATCTTACCAATATCTATAAGAATAAGAGTTACAAAGAATACAGAGTTAGAGGCAATACAAGATGAAAAAAATCAAGAAGCTAGATAGTTGATATACATGACAAACATTGTGATCATGTAATCAACAAAGTTCAGTTTGATAAACCCATGATCCCGAGAGATGACATGATGTTCATTGAAGATCAACAACAACAATTATATAATTATAGGAGAAGCCATGAACACTCAAATACGAGACATTCAACATTGGTGCAAGGTTCACAATGACAGTCTATTTCACATAGGGATGATAATAGAAGATAATCAAAGATGACACATTTAAAGCCATTCACATTTCATTCAATGAGAAGACTATAGTGATAAAAGGTCATTGTACAAGAAAGAAGAGAGTTTATAGTGAATAATAATTGGAAATAAATAGATAGGACCTTATTGTCATAAAGGTCAAAGAAGCTTTATCATCATTAGTGAAAGAAATAGTATGAGTTGATAATCACCATGATAGATAGAAAGTTTCATGATCATGTTGAATGAAATAAATAAAATAAATAAAGAGAAATACACCAAACTCAGTCATTCGAGAGTAGTGGAAAACCACCTTGTAATGTTTTGACAAGAGAACACACATAAAACAAATGGGAGATTATTAATGTGATAATTTCAAGACCCGGTTTTTATTAAAAACACAAAAACTTCAGCTTGCGACTATGACCAAAATCTATGACAAAGTGAATTGCAACTAACATTGACTTAGAGTTTAGGGTTTTCAAGGAATAAATTACATAGTTTTGCAATATTTTTGCAAGTTCCAACAGTGTCTTTAGTTGGGGATGAATGGTTATTGGACATTGTAAGAATCCAAAGACAATCCCTAGGACGTAGACCAAAATTATGAAAAACAACTAAAACACATTGACACAAATAAAAACAAAATTGGAAAATGTAATCTACTATGCATGGAATCAATATTCTTTAAGAAAATAAGTGCATGCCCTTGATTGCAAATAAAACCTTACCTGAGGAGCACACAGTTATGGAGAGATCGCTCCGGGGGGGGAGGCAAGAGAAACTTCAACTTTGGCAGATGACGCTCCCAGTTTGTGTTCGGTTTCTTTTAAAATGAACCCGCGTTATGTTTTTTTTTTTAAATAATAATGCCCGAGTTCGTCGAACAAGAAAAACACGGGAAACACAAACTCGGCTCGGGATAACTAGAAAGTTGTTTTGGCGATGTGAATGACCTTCCCCGAAGACTTTCTCATCAATGTAACTCCCTCTGATACATCAGGTTTGCATCGGTGTATGTCTTACTAATAGCCTCATCAGCTATCGGCAAGACCAAATGTTCCCTTCGCTGCTAGTGTAAATTCTAGCAATGGATTTCATCGACATGTGCTACCCCAATCATAGGCTTCTATGCATACGAATAGCTTCAAAAGGTTCTGATGAAGGTTTTTGACGGACAAGGCATATTGTGATCAAATTTGATTTTTTTTACAAAAATGCACGAGTTCTTCGAAATTCCGACGGACAATGACCTTCCCCGATGACTTTCTCATCAGTCTAACTCTCTCTCATACATCAAGTCTGCATCAGTGTATGTCTTACCGATAGCCTCATTGGCTATCGACAAGACCAAATGTTCCCTTCACTGCTAGTGTAAGTCCTGCCAATGGATTTCATCGGCATGTGCTACCCCGATCATAGGCTTCTATGCATACAAATAGCTTCAAAAGGTTCTAACAAAGGTTTCTGATGAATAAGGCATATTGTGATCAAATTTTATTTTTTTACAAAAATGCCTGAGTTTGTCAGAATTCCGATGGACAATGACCTTCCTCGATGACTATCTCATCAGTGTAACTCCCTCTGATACATCAGATCTGCATTGGTATATGTCTTACCGATATTCTCATCAGCTATCAGCAAGACCAAATGTTCCCTTTGCCACTAGTGTAAGTCTTGCCGATGGATTTCATCGGCATGTGCTACCCCGATCACAGGCTTCTATGCATACAAATAGCTTCAAAAGGTTTCGATGAAGGTTTCTGATGGACAAGGCATATTGTGATCAAATTTGATTTTTTTTACAAAAATGCTCGAGTTTGTCGGAATTCCGATGGATATTGTGATCAAATTTGATTTTTTTTACAAAAATGCCTGAGTTCGTCAGAATTCTGACGAACATTTTTCGTTGGAATTCCGACGAACTTGGGCATTTTTGTAAAAAAAAATCAAATTTGATCACAATGTGCCTTGTTCGTCAGAAACCTTCATCGGAATTTGAGGCCAAATGTATTAGTGAGGGTTTTCACAAAAAACAAAGCAAAGGTAGATTGTGGAGCCATCAAGAGTGCAGTGGGAAGGAAATCGACTAAATGGTACAAGGACCAAAAATGCCTTCAAAATATTGCTGATGGGACCCAGAGAACCATCACGGAAATCTGCTCCCCTGGTAACAAATGAAGATCATGTCATGGAACTTGAGAGGGCTTAATAGCTCTCATAAGCAAAATATTTTTCATAATTTTGTTAGGGACCACAAACCTGATATTATGTTAGTTCAGGAAACTAAAATGCCAAAGGAAAGAGTGGAAAGAATTAAACCTTTTAAGCATTGTGGAGTTTTTGGTGTTAGTTTGAAAGGTGCTTTGGGTGGCATAGTTACCTTTTGTAATTGTAACTACATCCAAGGTAACCTGATTTGGGAGGACTTTAATCATGTGACTTCTAGATTCACTCACATCAGAGATGTTTTCTCTTGGATATTTTCAAACATTTATGCTCCTAACAATAAAAATGCTAGAATTTGTTTTTGGAACAAGCTTGTTGCTTTTATAAAAATCCCCTAAAGAGAACTGGATCATTATGGGGGATTTCAATTCTCCTCTTCATGAAGCAGAGAAGTTTGGCAGATCTCATATGCATTTAGACAGTAAGCTAGATTTGATGAAATTCATAAACAACCAAGGTAAGCATGATATTGATTTAAGGGGAGCCTCATTCACGTGGACTAACAAGAGGGCTGAAAATGATTTGATTTAGGTGTATCTGGATCGTTCCCTCATATATAATGAGTGGTTAGTTAAATATTTATGCTCCTTGAATTCCCTTTCTAGGGTTGGTTTTGATCACTATCCTATTAGTTTTGTGGCAAATTCTAGAAATGGGAAAATGAATTTTCCTTTTAGATTTGAGAAGATGTGGCTTCCATGCCTGATTTTGAAGGATGTTATTAAAGAATGGTGAAACATAAAGGTTACAGGAGCGGCTATGTTTAGGGTGGCTAAAAAGTTCAGGGAAGTCAAATGCAAAGTCAGGAAATGGAAAAAGGAAGTTTTGGGGGATAGTTTTTCTATGAAAGTGGCTACTCAATTAGATTTAAAAGAAATTCAAGATAAAATCCAAAAAGAGGGATATATTGATGACCACTTGGAAAGAGAGAATGAGATTCTCATCAAATATCATGACATTATCTCAAAAGAGGAAGAATTTTGGAAATAGAGGTCTAGATCCTTATGGCTTTCCTAAGGGGATAAGAATACCTATTTTTTTCATATGATGGCATTAAAACATAATACTAGAATGTCTTTACGGATGGACCCAAGATTGATAAGGAGGAAGATATTAGAAGAGAGGCTGTCTATTTCTTCAACAAACTTCTTTCTACTGAAGAAGGATTAGATGAGAATGCGCAACAAAAATTTATTGAAGTCATTCCCAGAATTTTGATTGCAGATCAAAACAAATTCTTATCGGCTATTCCCTCCTCAGATGAAGTCAAGAAAGTGTCATTCTCCTTTGAAGGTAACAAAGCCCCTGACCTGGATGGTTTTTCAATGTTCTTTCAATTTTTTTGGGATATTGTTGCTGAGGATGTTGTCAATGGGGCTAAGGAATTCTTTGGGTTGAGGAACATTCTCAAGGAGATCAATTCTACTTTTATTGTTCTTATTCCCAAAATCCTAGGAGCGGATTTTTTGGACGCCTTCAGGCCCATCAATCTCTATAATTCTTTCTATATCATCTCTTAAGTCCTGACTTCCAGATTTTTGGTTGTTCTCCCTCTTTTAATATCTCCCCAGTAGAGTGGTTTTGTTCCAGAAAGGAAAATCCTTGATTCCATCATCACTGTGCATGATAATATCCATTCTCTGGATGTTTCCAGAAAGAAAGGTTTTTTGCTTAAGCTTGATTTGTCCAAAGTCTATGATAGAGTGTGTTGGTTCCCAAAACCACAGATTGGAAAACTTAAGGATTTGCCAAATCCTCAACTAATCCAACTAGCTTTGGCCAACAAACAGAGATGGTCGAAGACCAAATCCCTCTGCACTTAAGGCTCCACTGAACCTGGGTGGTTATACCTCTCCCTCTCAAGCACAACAAGAGTTATTTAAACTGGATTTAAGCTTTATGGTTAGCAAATGCAAAATTGGCAAATGATTGTTCTGCAATTATGCTTTATTATGTGCTTTAAGTGAATGCCTTTGAAAAGAAATGGTTGTGAATGTGTATTGAAAATGAGATTGCTTTTAGGACCTAAAAGACATATGCATATATCAGTTCAAATACGATTTGGGAAGAATGCTTTTCTGTCAAGGACCTTGAATGCATACAGATCAAAACCTTGAAAAATCAATAACAAACCAGTGCCTCTATCCAAGGATATATATGACACTTTGTGGACAAAATATCTTATCAACTCAAGAGACAATTTCTCATCAACTATGAAGGTTCACTATGTGTTACACAAAAAATAAGAACTCAATCTTTCACTTAATGCAACAACATGTGATTCACATCATAGCAAATCTATACACAAATTTATCAAGAGGACAAAGATAATCATCAACACAAAAGTGTGTGCAATATTTGGAAAAGAAACAGTGAACCTTGTATATTAACCTTCAAGGAATGATTGCATACATAAGCTGCACTTGCAGATACTCCATTACAAATTGCTTGCACAAAATGGTACTTCTTCTTCCTACAGACTTCCCTAGTACAAATGACTTTCAGTCCTTACAACAACATTTGGTACATAGGCAATAACAGTGGCACCAACTAAATAGGGTCTAAAATATTTCACAGCTTTCACAAGAGCATAAGCTTGTTTTTCATTCAAATCATAATTCAATTCTGATGCTTGCAATGTTTTGCTAAAAAATGTCACTGGTTGTTCATGACCCTCCTAATTCTTTTGTAACATGACAATAGCAATAGTATGGAATGAGGCAAATGAAAATACTTGAAAAGGTTTAGAGAAATCAGGTGGTTTTAAAATAGGGGCTTCCTTGATGGCTCTTTTGATATTTACAAAGGCTTCAAGAGTTTCATTGGTCCATTTTATTTCAGCACCCTTTTTCAACATTTTAGCAATAGGCTTTATGATTTCAGAGAAATTTGAAACAAACCTTCTCACAAAGTTGATCTGACCGAAGAAAGATTGGATTGCTTTAACAGTTTTTGGGATTTGAATTTTATCAATAGCAGCAATCCTTTATGGATCAATTTTAACTCCATCCTTTGAGACAATACGACCTAACAATTTTCCTCAGTAACCCCAAAATGACATTTTTTAGGATTCAAAGATATGCCATATTCTAGTGCTCTAATTAAAATCTTTCCTAGATCATCACAATGATTTTCTGCCTTTTTAGAACAAGAAAACATATCATCTTGATATACTGCCAAGATACAATCAATCATACCCTCAAAGGTCATGTCCATAGCCCTCTGGAATGTAGCTCTTGCATTTGTCAGTCCAAAAGGCATCCTAGCATAAACATGGGTACCCCAAGGTGTAGTGAAAGCAGTTTTGAACTTTTCTGCTTCCCTAACTTTGACTTGATTATAGCTTGAGAAACCATCCACCATAGATAACAATTCATTCCCTATGACTTTCTACAACAAAGCTTCCATGTTAGGCAAAGCATAATTATCTTTCAAAGATGAAACATTTAGATTTCTGAAATCTACACATAACCTAATATCGCCATTTTTCTTTCTTACTGGTACTAAATTTGACACCCATGTTGAGTGCCTTATAGGCTCAATAATCCCTGCATTTCTCATTTTCATTAACTCCTCCTTCATCTTAGGAGTCAAGGTAGGGTTTATAGGCCTTTTCTTTTGTCTGAAAGGTTTTGCATTAGGCTTCAAAGGTATCTCATGTTGGAAGAAATCTTCCCTGTATGCTTTAAGGTCATCATATGACCAAGCGAAAATGTGCCTATACTTCCTCAGCAGATTAATCAATTTTGTTTTGATTTTTGGTGTGAGCTTCTTTCCAATATATACTTCTCTTGGGTTGCTTTCACTTCCCAAGTTTACCTTTTCATCTTCCTCACATCCTCCTGAATTAGGCCTGAAATTCATTACATCTTTATCATCGAACATTCTTTCAAGCTCTATCAATCATTTTGGGATTTTATTAGTTTTTAGCTGCAATACTTCTTGCCCAAGTACAGTTGCTTTGTCATCCCTATCCTCCACAAGTCCATTCCAATCAATTCGCTGGTGCTCATACTGATCTTCACAAAATAAGAATTTTAGTAAATCCCTATCATCATTAAAGACTTGCCAACTTTTTACATTATCAAGCACTGACGGTCTGGTCTTGATTTCCACTTGGGTAATATCATCCAAAGGGATGTCATTATGCTTGATAGCCAAGTTAGCCATGAAGTTTGCCCAAATATTATTGGATCTTTCAGTCCAATTGATGGAGAAAGCGTCGAATAATTCAATGCAATCCCAAAATTTGTTCCTGTAGTTTCTTAATTTTCCATTTTTTGCAGCAAATTTGCCTCTAACTTGTGAAATGGCTAGTTTTGAATCACCATAAACCATTAGTAATTTAATACCATGTTTATTTTCTAGTTTAATATCTAATAAGAGGGCCTCATATTCACCAACATTATTAGTACATTCAAAAGTTAACAAGAAAGAGTATTTAAATTTTTTTCCATTAGGTGAAATAAGTACAACTCCTGCTCCATTTCCTTCCTTACTGCAGGCACCATCAAAGTATAGTTTCCAAATTAAGTTTTCATTTTGTTTAACTTTTTGTGTAACTTTATTGTTCTCTAAGGGTTTAGAAATACTTACCTGAAAGTTGTCCATATCAGAATGGCAAAAGCAAGTTGCTTCATCAGGATCAACCTCTTCTATGAGATATGGAGATCTTGGTTCTCTGTTTATCCTCATCGTTGTCCCTTCTATTGGAATAATAGCATAGGATAGATCGAGCTGAACGTGACCACCCACCAAATTTGACCATTGCCTGAACAGCAACATTCTGTAGTTTGCAGGAACTTGTACCACTATGATGTTTGTCTTATATGTGGTATCCGAGAAAGCTGGAAACCTGAACTCTACATCTTTCATAATACCCACCACAGGTACAGACCTATTCTCCATGCCATAACACTTACCATAAGGTGTGTCAACATGCATCCCTAACTCTCTCATGACATCTTTAGGCATGATGTTCACTGCTACCCCTGAATCTATCATACAGTTCTTGACCATTTTATTGTTAATTAACAATGTCAAATAGAATGGATCAACTTGTGTGAGGTTTTTTGTGATAGACGTGCCTAAGTAAATCACTGGAGGGTCCTCTTTCAACCTAGAAGCATCTTTGCTTATATCAACAACATTTGATATAATTTTCAAGGTCTCATCCTTATATTCTGGAAACTTCATCACTTCAAACAAGGGCATAGAAATTTTTACCTGAGACAACGCTCGAGACATAAAAGTTCCACAGTTTGAAGAAGGCTTACTAATTTGTTTTTTCTCCACTGGCTTGACCAATGTTGGCATTTCAATTTGTTTAGTCTTTTCCGGTTCTATCCCTCTCTTGGTACCCATATCCTTGCCCTTGGCTGTGTTATTATTGGTTCCCCCCGATTTTGTGACCTTGGCAAAGATACTTGTTGGCTTTCCCTGCTCATTATTTACATTCCTATTCCTCAGCTGGTAATTAATTTTCACTTGTTCCACAGCTGCAATAGTGAAAGCTTTCTTCTCCTCTTCAGTCAAATTTCTCAAAGATGGCACGGCTTCCTCCTGAAACAATTTTCTCAAAGCAGGGATATCTTCATCGTCATCAGAAAAACTTGTTGTATACTATATTGAAAATTCTCTCTTCTTTGATGCACATCAGAATATTCTTCTTCTTCAGATAAATCCTCATTCCTTCCCCAATATGGATCAGATGAAAGGGCATTCATAGTTGGTTCATAATCCTCATTTGTATCTTCCTCTTCTATCAAGCCCTGGGCAATCATGCACTGTTCTGTAGCATGAGGCAGATTACATACATCACACCATGGATACTAATCTACAAAGTTTGTGGCTTTCTTTAATGGGTTAGGAGTTTCTTTGTGTGTACTTGGTTTTATTGGTTTTCCATCTTTCCAATTTGTGTTATATGGCATGTCATGCAACCTCAGCCTATTGTAATTTACTTGCTTATTGTTCCTGTATGGTGGCCTTTCATTATGATTTTGCTTACCCTTTAAGTCCTTAAGCATGTCCATGATCTAAGTAAGATCATCTTCCTTGGGAATCCTAGAGTTGTACAGCTTTGGATCATCTCTCTTAACAACCTTCCTAGCCACCTTCCTATTATTTTCAATAGTAGCAGCTTTCTTGAATGCTTGTTGTAAAGTGTCAGGTCTATGAGACAAAATCTCATAATGAGTTTTGCTGTCAAAAGTACTCAAATAAAACCTAATAAAAAATGAATCAACTGGTCTAACATCTTTGGGTATTCTATTTAATACTTTATTAAATCTTTTATTAAATTCAGCAATTGATTCATTTTGATTCTTCCTTATGCTTGTTAATTCATGGGATGCAAATGAAGAATCATTGTGATCTCCAAATTCTTCCAAGAATAGCATTACAAATTCCTGCCAGCTACAAATATATCTATCGGGAAGGCTTCTATGCCATTCCCCTGCATCCTCTGTCAAAGATTGAACAAACAACTTCATGAGTACATCTTCATGAGGAATCTCAAATTCTTCGATGATATTTTTTACATTAATTACATGCTGCTCTGTTGAATCAACTCCAGTTCTTGAGAATTTGGGGATTGCTAATCTCAAATCATTAGTGATCTGATTTAGATAACCAACAATGCTAGTGAAATCCAATTGTTTGTATCTTTCAATGATCAAGGGTTGCCTGCCAACATGATGGTTGCTTTGATTGTTCATAATTCCTCTATTGAATCCACCATTATTGCCATAGTTTCCGTTGTTACCATTGTTTCCACCACCATTATTATTGCCATTATGATTACCATTATTATTGTTCCTACCTCCACCATTGCCACTTCCATAATTACCATTGTTACCTCTATTGTGTCCATTATTTTGATTGCTACCATATCCATTATTTCCTACATGGTTGTCCCTATTTGTGTTAATCCAGTTCACATCCTTTCCCCTAGCTCCATTCCTTCTTTCATCCTCCTGTCTCTCTTCACTTTGATCCCTATGCACATCTCTCCATCTTCTATTTTCATTTACCAATGGGTTATCATAAGTTACAAAAGGCTGGTCCATTCTTCTCATATGAGGGGGACTATATTTTGGAACTACTTGTCTAATTGTTTCACCTCTCTCTTCTCCTACCTTGTTTATCTTGGCGCTTGAAATATTATTTCTCTCTATTCCGAGTTTCTGTAGCCCCCAATTTGGTTGCCTTTTAAGTGCCCTCGCCATCTTGGCATTGTCGGCATTCATATCAGCCATCTTCAAAATAAGTTCATCCCACTGTTTTGCTTCCTATTCCTCAGCAGTCATGATCTCATCATGGCTATGTCTATTATTCTTTGAATTTATTTTATAAAAAGGATTTTCCTCTCTATTCTTAGATTTGCCAGCAGATGAAGAATCTTCCTCCCTACTAGGAAATCTCTTATATCCTTCAAATGCCATGTTTGATTTTTTCCCTTTGTTCCTTTTCTTGGGACTCAACTGAACAAGATCTTCTTATCCTTTGGGCAGAGACCTCCTCCCTTGCATAAATCTTAATGACAAATTTCTAGGAGTTTCTTTTACTTTCTCAACATAACAATTATTATTCATGTGTTACATGTAGAGTCGCCACCTCTTAAGAGGAACAATATCATTTACTAATCTTTCAGGCTCCCTGCTCCACCAGAGTCTAAAGTGAGACCACCAGAAATTTTGAATACTTCCTATCACAATTCCCCAGCAGAGTCGCCAATCTGTTGGTGCCCAAAACCACAGATTGGAGAACTTAAGGGTTTGCCAAATCCTCAACTAATCCAACTAGCCTTGGCCAACGAATAGGGATGGTCGAAGACCAAATACCTTTGCACTTAAGGCTCCACTAAACCTAGGTGGGTATACCTCTTCCTCTCAAGCACAAAAGAGATTATTTAAAGTGGATTTAAGCCTTTTAGCAAATTACAAAACATGCAAATTGTTGTTATGCAATTATGCTTTATTATGTGCTTTAAGTGAATTCCTTTGAAATGAAAACGATTATGATAGTATATGAAGAATAAGAATGCTTTCAGGACTTAAAAGAAATATGCAAAGATTAGTTCATATAGAATTTGGGAAGAATGTTTCTCTATCAAGGACCTTAAATGCATGGTCAACCAGGACCTTAAAAGATAAATAACAGACCAATGCCTCTATCCAGGGATATTTATGACACTTTGTGGACAAAAAATCCTATCAACTCCTAAGACAATATTAATCATCAACTATGAAGGTTTTAGTATGTGTTACACAACAATAAAAAACCTAATCTCACATTTATTGTAACAAAATATGATGGCACATCATAGAAAATTAAATGACAGATTTATCAAGAGGACAAAGATAACTCATCAACACAGAAGTATGCACAATATTTAGAAAAAGAAACAATGAACCTTTATATATTAATCCTTAGGAGATGATTGCATACATAAGCTGCACTTGAAAATACTCCATTATAGTCTATTTGCACAAAAAAGATACTTCTTCTTCCTATAGACTTCCCTAATACATATAACTTGCAGTCCTTCCAGGCAGTATGTTTTTTTCGAATCCTAGATACCTTTACATACAAAATGACTCATTATAATAACACATGCTGAGAGATAGGAATGAAAGGACACACCCTTTCATTATCCTAAACAACTAACTAAACAAAAACTAAACAACCTAACTAAAACATCAATTGCACTATAAACACAAAACTAAACAATGACTTAAGATTTTTGATACAGCCATTGTTCACACTTCTGAATATGCCGCAAATATCCTGCCTCTTTGTAAGTTGTAGTGTTGAATATTGCATCCTTGGCTACGTTCTCTATCATGTAAAAGTTCTCCAACTGATCAGCCATGTCATTCATATCAAGAATATCCGTTTTGGCAATGGCTTGGGCTGCACTAAGCAAAGACTTACACTCAGAAAGCCATATGGTCTTGTCCTTGATTACACCTACATCATCTACCAAACTGGGAACACCATGCTGAAAAATTTGTTGGCACTCATCAAATTCATATTTCAATTCCTTCATAAATTCATCATGTGTGACAAGCAAACCCTGAACCTTCTTCTTTACCTTTTCCCTAGTCAATGCATCTAGTAACAACAGGTTGAGTCTATCTCGAATTCTAGTATTAGACACCATATTGTCCATGTTCCTCCAATATAAATCCCAGAATTCGTTCAATGCCTTCTCCATGTTATCATATCTTTTACTCATCAATACACAAGCAGTACCAGCCCTGATGCTCTTCATCTCCCTCTTCAACTTATTGTGCTCATAAGCTAATTTTTCAAATTTCTTCTTCCAGTGACCTCCTGAATCAGTAATTTGAGGGATCGGATGCCCACTCCTCTTAAGGGTTTCTTCATACGAGGCTTTATATTTATTTTTCTTTGCTATCTCGTGCTTCATCTGAGCCTTATTAAATTTTGAGATATTAATACCTATGTCAGCAGTGACCATAAGATCTACCTCTCCAACTTTCAAGGTCATCATGTGACCAAAAGCTTTATCCACATCTATGATTTTTGGCCTTTTATTTGGGGGGTACAATGCCCATAACAACATTGCTTGTTCATCCGGATCATATCTCGATCCATTCAATATATCATTAACCCCTTGGACATTCAACTTGAAATCCTTATTGTCTGAATGTAATAAACTGTCAAAAATAAAAGATACACTCAAATCCCATCCTAGGAAAAGAATAATACCTGCCTCCACTAGCAACTGCCTTCCTCTCTAAGGGGTCATTGTCTCTGTTTCTGCATCAATGTCAACCTTAAGCTTCTGTAACATTTCCTCCTCATTCTCTGGTGTGATATTTAGCATTGCTTTCCTCAACTTCTTCCCTTTGAAGTGGTATAAGAAAGATTTAAATTATTTAGACTTGATGAATTGATCATCTGAAACAAATGAAATGTGCTCTGTCATTCTTTCATCTGTTTCTACATTTAGCACAATGAGGAGATTATCCTGTGCTTCTGGTTCCTTCTCTTTCTCAGGTGCACGGAGCTTGGAAACTACCTCATTCTCCCCTGAATCACTTTGAGTTGGGTCTCCCTCCATGTTTTCTAGTCTTTGTCTTCTCTCCTTCAATTTCTTCTCCAATGTCTCCATAACCTCTGTAAGCTCCTCTACTTCCTTATTTTTACACGTCTTCAAAATCATCCTCCTGATGAAAGTAATCTCCCAACTCTTGTCTCTTCCTGCTTGTGTGGATGTAGCCCTCAGGATCATAATGTGTTCTAGATGTGTGTTGGAACAGGTTGTACTCATCCACCAGCTTCCTCTCAATAACCTCATATGCTCTAGTAGATACAATTTTAAAATCTAAGAAATGAAGTGTGCCAGGGAGGAAGGCTTGCTTATGTGCACCTCTGAAATGTTTGGCATTAGAGACACTTAATTGCCTTACAATTTCCAAAAAATAAATCATGTCAAGTGCAAGCTTCGGCATCACATAGGGGTAACCTTCAAATCCATAGCACCGAACAAAAGTGAAGTTTTGGCATGAGTACCAATCACCCCAATTGTGATTAACCTTCAGATTTTTGTGCTCATGAGGCCTAAGAAACTTTTTTACATCCTCAGAAAATGATCCCTGCAGAGGCTCACCAAAGAGAAATAAAATCGGTTTAACAAAGAATTCTTCAAATTTGAGGTAATGAGAATTTAAATATCTGTAATCCCATAGAGAAACCCATAACAGCACTGGTTGATCCTGTCCATTCTTCCCAACTGTACTTACATTCAAACCTTCTGAACATAACCCTCTAAATCTCCCATAAAATAAAATAACATGCATTAACAATGAATAATGCTTGAAATGCTTGTCTGGATTGTCTTTCAAGTTCATGAAGCCTTCATGAAGTTTATCCACCAGGTATGAAGCAAAATCAAAAGCTCTAGGCTCATGTCTCTGAATATCTGCTGCTAAAACCAGTGGTCCTATGTTTGCCACATCAGGAGCTTCAACTCCTCCAACCTGGCCACATGCCATATATGTATACTGTAAATATTTCTTGAAAATAGTCATATCATAAGGAGGACCATCTTCCTCTGTTAGCCTCCCCTTCTCTTCTTTGTGACAGTGAGGTTCCAACCCTAGTATGTAGTATCCTTTTTTGTATTCCTCTTCCAAATCCACAAATGATAAGGGCACATTTGCCTCCAGATCTACTACAAAAACTTCCTGAATTGTGGCTACTGCAAAGTGAACTAAAGCAGTTCCGTCGGGCAACAAAATGCATAGTTTGTTTGTATCATAATGTCTTACCAGGAGCTTCAATAAATCAATATTTACAAAGACATTAGGTACCATGAGTTTACCTAAATTGGTACTCCATGGGTTTGAAATTAGCATAGGCTCATCCCTGTGGAGGTAATGAAAAATAAACAGCTCGTACCCTCGCACTGTTGTGAGTACATTTCCAATTTCTTTGTATATGTCTTCCAACTGGTCGTGAATAGGCAAATTTACCTTAGATTTGCGTGACCTAGCTCCTGGAGAGCCCATTTGATCTATAATTCTTGATTGAATTTTCTTCGAGCCTCACTAGCTTCACCCTTCAATTTTTTTGTCGTGGTACTGGATATTTCAACAACCTTTCACTTCCCTTTTGAGCTTGATCCTTCCATCTCTGCAAATTCCTTTACTCTATGCTCAACAGCTCAAAATATTTCTCAATAAACATCTGATATCTTTCTGCAATAACTTTGTGCGAAATGTTGTTATGCAACACTAGTTATATATCCCAAAGACATTAATCTTGTACTTAATTACCACAATCTTGATGGATCTGCTTTGTGTGGCAACATACCTACTCAATGGATGCATTTAATGGAAGCCATTTTGTCAGTTTTTCACATCAAGACCTTCAACGGCTAATCGGCAAGACTTTTCCCAATGATTCAATTGTTTGGTGTCGTTCGTTATGACTTTACTGCTTCTTACCTTCTGATCAGCACAAGCTATCCTGACTGACTTATCGGGTCTCGAGGTAGCAATTTTTCTCCTATCCCGATGGTTCACTTTATCCCGATGGGCACTCCTTCAGTTTCAGCTTTGCTTTTTGTTTTCACGCTCAATCGGCATAACTCTCCCCGATGCATTCGCCTTTGTTTTTCTTTTACTTAACCCATCAAGTATCGACATAGTTTATTTTATGTCCCTCCGATGCCCCAATGATCTCAATATACCAATTCGCATTTTGACTAGGCCCCCCATGTTATCGGCATAACTTACCCCGAAGAACTCTTTGCAACTCACCATCCACCTTAATAGTCCTATTGGGATTCGACATAGCATAAAAGTTCTTCTTCCGATGTCTCAATCGGTCCTCACTTAATGTTTACTTTATTAGTATATCTTACACTGATATCCCCACAGACGCTTTTATCTTCATCGGGGGTCGGAATAGCCTTTTTCTATTCCTCCCGAAGTCCCGATGAGTCTCCAATGCACTTTATGCTTTATATCTCCAAGTCTGTTTTATCAGTATAGGTAATACCAATGGTTCCGCCTTCTGATTCTCCATGTCATTGGGGATCGACCTAACTGTTTTTACACTATCCCGATATGGTCTTTTTCTCTGATGGACCTGCCTTCCGTTCCCTTTAGTCATCGGGCATCGGGATAGAGTTTTTTTCATTATTTCCGATAAGTCGATACATGCCGATAGAAAATACCCACCTTTTGTCTCATCGGAACAAGCTATCCCGATGGTATGATTTTCCAAGAGCGCGCACCGTGTTGAATATTACTTAAGTGCCTCAATGAATCTGCCCTCTAATTTATTGGTATATGTTATGCCAACAATCCTTCTTTTGCTTGCCAATGTTGTTTCATCGGGACTACTTATGCCGATAATTGAAATTTTACAATTTTAAACAAATGAGCCATCCACCTTGAATATTAGTGATCCCAACTATCCCACAGGGTCTGATACATACTAGAAAACAATCTTATATTATACCATAATGACTTCTCTGCTGATTAAATGCTTCCATACTGGGTTTTGTGCAGTCTATACTTAGTGCATTCCCTTAGTGAGCCCAAATGATACCTTGACATTTATGAAACACTTGATCCTTAGATAACTTTACTCATGCTAATAAGGTTCCTACACATGCAAACCAGCAATAAATGCTCATATGATAAAAGAAAAGGCCTCCATATAGCACAAAATATTTTGTAAAAATATGTGCTAACAGAGTGGAATGGACTTTTTTACTTAATGCTTCGAAGGCTTTTGGATTTATGGAGAGAGCTCTTCTGCTAATTTGGTAGCTTATCTCCTCATCTTCTTTGGCTTTAATTGTCAATGGTTCCCCCACGCACTTCTTTAAGGCTTCTAGTAGAATTAGACATGGAGATCCAATTTTCCTAATTCTCTTTATTTTGATGGCGGATTTTCTAGGAAGGTATATGCAGAAGTTGGTGAATGAAGGCAGTCTGAAAGGCCTTAAACCTTCCTTTGCTCTCACCAGTAATTCATTGATGATACTATTCTGATGGGGAGATCATCCTTAGGGGAAAATTGAGTCTTTAAGAATACTCTGGACTTGTATGAGAAGGAATCAGGCCAAAAAGTGAATTTGAGGAAGAATTCCCTATTTTTTTTCAACACCCCAAATGATAGGTAGAAGAGGATCGCTTCCATCCTAGGATGCCCTATCATTTTTCTTCCCTCTTCCTATCTCTATCTCCCATTGTGTTCTAAACCTACTGATGCCTTTTGGTATTATCTTATTGGCAATTTTAATGGGAAACTAGTCGGATAGAAGGGAGCCCTTCCCAGTCAGGTCGGAAAGATTTAGCTCCCAAAATTGTCCTTTCAGAACCTGCCAGTTTATACCCTCCATTTATTTAAAATTCCTTCTAAGTTTGTTGATATCATAGAGAAGATTCATAAATGCTTCTTATGGTCTGGTGTTGAGGAAAGAAAAACAATTCTGCTTATTTCTTGGGAGGTTGTTTGCAAACTGAAAAGATTGGGGGGCCTTGGTTTGAGGAATATTAAAACTTTCAACTTAGCTCTCCTTGCGAAACAGATTTGGAGATCTTTTTTTGATTTAAGGAAGTGGAATTCAATATGGCATTGAAAATATTTAGACAACGTTGGCTCTCTTAAAGATTTTCTCTAGTCTCACAATCTTCTGGTGGGATCTTCTTTATGGAATGATGTTATTCAAACTGGGGAGGTTGCTATGAGGGGTGCAAGTTGGAGAATTGGGGATGGTATAAAATCCTTATTATGGGAAGATACCTGGCTTTTTCAAGTACCTCTCTGCAATTTTTCTTCTTATCTCCCTTTTATTGGGGAATGCAAGGCTAGATTTGGTCAGTTTGTTGGTAATTAATAGAAGGAGGGGCAGTGGGTTAATCTTGGTCTTGTTAATGACTCTCTCCAGACCCTTCATATGGCCCTCAATTCTATTGCCCTGGATATTTTTGGTGTGGAGGATTGTTTAGTCTAGAGATTGACTCCCTGTGGGGTTTTTGCTATCTCCTCCACTATCTCTCTTTTGTCTCAATCATCTTCTCCTTCTCCTCTATGGGATAAGGCTTGGATGAAAAATCTTATTCCTAAAATTAACACCTTCTTTTGGATTATGCTTCAAAATAAGTTGCTAACTTTGGACAATTTATGTAAAAGAGGTTTTTTGATGCCAAATAGATGTTACCGTTGTATGGATGAGGTTGAATCCTCCTCTCATATTTTTCTTCATTTCTCCTATGCTAGGGATATTTGGGATCAGTTTTAAAAGAGGTGGAATCTCTCTTGGGTCTTTCTCGAGTGTATTCTTGACTTTTACTATCAGTGGAAAGAGCCCTCGGCTAATCAGATTATTCGTTTATTGTGTTCTTTTATGTTCCCTCATGTGGCGTGGGGTATATGGAAATAGAGAAATAACAAAATTTTATGGGATGTTACTCTCCCACCAGATATAGTCTTCAGAAAAATCCTAAGGGCCATTGGAGAGAATATGAATATCTCAGATAATCAGTTTAAGAGGGAGGAGTTTTGGAATCATGGATCACTGAGAGGGGGGGTGATTCAGTGATCTATCGGTTAGGAAATTTTCTGACTTAACTTTGAACCACCAGAATCATAAACATGAAACTGAAATGCAAAAACATAAAACAATCAACCAAAAAATCATAACACCATAATTTTTACGTGGAAAACCAAATGGGAAAAACCATGGTGGGATTTGAACCCACAATATTATTCCACTATGGCCAGTAGAAAAGGAATATTACAATATGGGGAATGCACAGGCATTCAAGCACACTGCCTAAAGCTCAATGATCAAATACAATAAGGGCTACAACCTCGAAAGTCTCACTACCTTACAAATCAATTACAATGATTTATTACAATAAATTAACTCCAAAATAGCATCTACAATTCTTGGAAGAGTTTCGATTAAGTGTCAAATATACTGACTGTATCACCTTTGTTGTTCTACTTTTTTTTGTCTCAGTTAGCTATCGGATCAAGAATGCACATGTGAAACTGTGCCAAAATAGATTCTAGATCACCACTCACTCACATACATTCATACCATCCATCAAAAGGATCTCCCACACCGGTCTTATATATCTGCAATCACAAAATAGATCATTTAACGTCGGTCTGCTAGTGTAACTTGTAGCCATATGTTGGCTTGATTGGATCACCAAAGATAAATGTGGATCACAAAAAACAATGATAAAATGATTTCTCTATGTCATCCCAATCATCCCATATAGGATTCAATACACCGTAATCATCGAAAAGCTTCCAGACCAAAATTGCTCTGTTCAACCTAGAATACCGGTTAATTGGCTACCGGTTGACATTCTCTTCCGGAAATCAAGATCCGTGATTACCGGATGGGAATCTCATGAAAATTTGTCATCAATGATAGCCCTAAACCAATAATAAACCATCAGAAGCTACTAGATGAGTGTCAATTTCCAACAATCTCCCCCTTTGGCATTGATGGCAACACTCATGAAAAATGGTTGTGTTGAAAAACCTAAACACCAGATCAAAAGAATTTCTAAGGCTCCCCCCTTAGACAAAGAATTATGAAACCTGTAATTACACTCTTCTACCATACATTTTTCATCTTTACTCTCCCCCTTTGACAACAATGCCAAAGATGGGGTTTTGTCCAAAACTTATATATAGAGATACTTGCCAGAGACTTTACAAGTACTTGAAGATGTCAACAAAAATGGCCTTCATAGATCCTAGGTGAGTGTCCCCCCACTCTTCAAGTTATCCAAAACTATAATGAATGCACTAAATATAGTTGCATGAATCTCTACTTCCTTTAGATCAGATGAAATAGGTTGGTCCATTGCCTTCATACAATCTACCTTATTGCTCAACATAGTGTCCAATCAGGGGGCAATCAAGTTCTGAAGTTCACCAACTCTCCTCAAAATTTTGTCCTTATCCGCATTAAGGCTTGAGATCTTATCATTGAGAGCCATTATCTTCCCTTCAACGTTGTTGGTCAGAGCTACATTAGGATCAAAAGATTGAGAGACACCAGCAAGTTTACCCTGGCAAACACTTATTTTCTTGTCTATGTCTATAATGAATTTGGGCAAAATTAGACAAGACTTATATATTACCGCCTTCTTCCAATGCATCTGAAATAGTTTGCAGACCTTTATTCAATCTCACTCTATCATATTCAACCATTTTCCAGAATGCCTGCATTCTTACATCCTTAAATCTATCCAAAACTCATTTAGTAGTAAATTTCTCTAAAGAATCAAAATTGGTATTTACACTATTAATCAAATGCAGTAGTATACCGGAGGGGCTAGCATTAGGATCTAACTGTACACTCGGAACCACCTTCTATAACACATCAACATACATCAAAATGAGATTTTTATTCTTTGACTCAAATTTGACCAGATCCTAACGTGCCTAAGCTTGAACAGCTGCTGCAAGCATCAACTTCTTTAATGCAGGTGACATTTGTCCAAGATTTAGAGGACCATCTAGATTGGTAGAGATTTTAGGTGGGGTTCTTATGACTGCAGGAGTGTCAATTGTCAGATCAACAACTCCTTTACCCTTGTCTATCTCAGCATTCCTTACCTCTACTTTCTCATGTTCCTTTTCAGCTCCATCCCCTTTATCATATGCCGGTGTTGCCACTTGGTGTACAGTATCATCCTTTTGAATCTCAGGGACTGTAGAACTATCTACCACCAAATGATTATCACTAGTCTCAACATCAAGAGTTGTGTTGCCTTGATCTTCTGGATTTCCCTCAGTCTGAGTTTCATCCTTCTGATCACGGAAAATGCCTTCTTTTACTTTTGGCTGAGAAGACTTAAATGCATCTTTATACAAAGGATCATTCTTTATGATTCTTCTCCATATATCTTCGATCTCCTTTCTCACTTCTTCCACCTTTCCAATCATTAACCTGTTCACCCTATTTTTTATTTTGAATTCTTTCTTGTTAGCTTCCTCAATTAGCCTTTTGGCCTCATCATGGTATACACAAGTCCAAACATTTATCAATTATCTTTCTTTCATTTCTTTATCAATTTTAATAGTTGTTAGCCTCCTTGCATCAATAATGTTGTATAGATCCTTAGGGATGCTCCGCTCCAGCTCAATCAAAGCTTTACTAAAATTATGCAAGTATAAAACAACAACTTCTTCAACCTTTCTCTGATCTGCCTCATCTAGATTTCCATAATAAGCTCCACAATTATTTCATCAATTAATTGGTCTCTTGACAATGGAGGAACAATTGTATATTTACCTTGCAAATCATCGGATTTAAGGTCTTTGTCAAGTTGAGTTTTAACTTGTCTTCCTCTCTTGAGCCTTCTAGTATGGGCAGGTTCAGATTTAGCTTTCTTGCTTTGCTGGGCTCCACTGGATTGCAGCTTCCTCACCACCCTTACAAATTCACCTTTCCTCATAGCCTTGCCTACCTCTTCATTAGATTCTATCTTAGAGGCCACCGGAGATACAACAACATAAGTTAGCTTAGGTTTCTCCTTTTGCTTCAAAACTCCCTTACCAGATGGGCTCTGTCCTGTAGATGGTGCTACCAGAATAGGGGCAAACTTAGTTTCCTTTGGTTTAGCTTTAGAGGGAACCGATTCAACCTTAGGGTTTTTGGTTTCCTCTTTAGCCTCCATCTATGCATGTTTCTCTCTAGCCTACTTCACCTCCTCCCGAATGAATCCCATCTGAACAGCTACTTCCTAAGCCATCTTGGAAACTTTCCTCTTTCTTGCAGGGGTCATGAATTGTTTGTGCAACTCTAGGTCATTATCCTTGAATGTGCCAAACCTTTCTTCCTTTTCATCAAACGTCTTACTCAACATGTGTTGAGCATAGGCATCTAGGGTATCAACATCAACTTCATAACCCATAGGAAGAATCCACACATTCCTTGGCTCAACTGCTTCCATTAAGAGTTGGTCCTTATCAACCATGAAGCAAATTGTTTTCTCATACTTCTCCACTATTTCCTTTGGGATTCTTTCTCTTCTCTTCATTCTGGCCTAAAACGTTTTGAAATAACCCCATAGAGTGGATATCCTCATTGTGGCATCACCAATTCTCATAATCCCTTCCTGGATTTGCATTGTAGCTAACTGATCATAGGCCCATTGGGCCTTTCCTTCAACACCGGGGATCTCATTCATGAAGTAGTGCCAAGCAGATGATAAGGGTGCCAAACTTAAAGGTGTGCTTCTTGTCTTGTTTGATTTTCTTCAAATTGCCTAACAACTCATTCAAGAGAACCGTACACAAATCATACCTCTTGTCTTCTTTCAACATCAAATAGGCAGAGTATATAGCAGTACTAGAGACAAAGTTTTGTCTTCATCACTGGTAAAATTTATATCCAACCACCATTGCTACAAACTTGACATCATGCTCTAGAATGTCATGTATGGTCATTGCTTTGTTGTCAAACTCAGAACCAGTGGTGGCAATCACAGTGTTGTTTGATATTTTCCTCAGGCTTGGAACTTCACCGGATGCACTCAAACAAGTCATGACCTATATTTCTTGCTAAGTAATCTTATGACGCTTATCCAACCACATAAATTCATCATGGATTATGCCGAGTACAACCCGGATCCATTCTTTCTCATCAAATATCAAAAAATGCACGAACTGAGAAAAACCCTTGGCCTGCAAGTGCTGATATTCCGGCTTGAGGTTTCCCAAGTTGTCCAATAAATGTTTTTTATATAGGTTCAACATGTCAGCACTCCCAAGTTCATCAAGATCATAGTGGATATATGCCCTTATGTCCTCATTGTGAAGAACGTCGAAGGGTATAGAGGAAAACGCTCCTTCGGGATCATCCTCGACAGATTTGAAAGGATGTTTCTTAAACATAGGTCAAGCTCTATCCTTGATCTCCACAACCAATGGGGTAGCAATTCCAGAAGTTAAAGCCATTGAAAACATAGGGTTTGTGGAAATTGATAGATAAATACCTCAATTCGCAACTGGGCGCTGGAATTCTCTTTAGGATCGTTGTAATCGTTGTTTAGATCACCAAATCACTTCGCTCTTTTGCTCCATTGTATTATCTTAATCGCATTGTGATGAATGAAGCTTTGAAATGCCCTCTTAACCTTCAAAAACCTAATTCTTCATTGTAATAAATGTTGCCACCGATTACCTTGATTTTCATGGAGTCGCTTACCTGAGCATCAAATCTCCACTGAAACTTCTAGACAACATTTGCATATACGATTTAAGCCTTTTACAACCTTCCAGAATCGATTGCAGATCACTGAAGAGGGATTTCTTAGAATCTGCATGAAAATTTCCCCCTAAGGCATAAAGCCCTAGTTACCGGATGAAGATCGTGCACCAGATTTGGGTGCAGATCCATTGTCTACTTTCAATTCATCTTTTATGACCCACATCTTCTCATGCTTGTCTTTGATCTCTTCTACCTTTACCTTCCCCTTCTCATTTGATTTGTTCTTGTCTACCGAAACACTATTCTTGCTTCTGCAATATTTTGTAATGTGATTGGTTTTATTGCATGCACGACAAACAACATTCTGCATAGGTTTGAAGTTTAGTCTCATCCTGCACTAGTTAGAGATATGTCCAAACATCCCACAAGCATAGCATCTCTTGTTTTGGAAGTTATTCATTACTGCTCTACAGATATTTGACTTGTGACCAAAATTATTGTATATGAAACATTGACCGGTAAAGGTAGGAACATTATTCATATTGTTCATTCCATTATTCATCTTAATTCTGCATTGATTTGGCATATGACCAAATTTATTGCAAGTAAAACATCTACCATTGAATTTATGAGCATTAGGTTATCTTACCGGAGGATTCTTGCTCTTCTTCTGGTTAGGTTTTGCATTGCTTTCTCTAGATCCAGAGGATTCCCCTTTCTCAAATCCAAGTCCTTGCATGTCCTTTCCATGTCATCGACTTTCCAGCATCTCATCAAGCCTTGTTGATCTAGCATTGAATTTTTCTTTGTATTTGTTTGCAGTAGCAAGTTCATCTCTTAAGGCAACAATCTGTCTTTCAAGTTTTTGACCATTATTCCTTGACTGTGTCAACTCCAGCTTTAATTGATCATTCTCATAAGTAGGCCTGAAGCATTCATCTGCTCTTTCCTTTAATGATTGTGTCAAATTCTCTTTATTCTTCTTCCAGTCCTCAATCTCCTTAGTCAGCCTCATCACAATGGATTGCATCTCATTCTTTAATGTTGCATTCTCTCTCTCAAGCTTGTCAACTTCATCAGCTTTACCCTAATTTTCCATGATTTGATCTTCTTTCTCCTTCAACTTGTCCATCAATTCCTTCCTCTTGTCTCTTGAGGTGTTCATTTGATCCTTCAAGTCATTAATGAAGTCATCAACAACATTCAGGTTTCTCTTATAGGAACTGATCTCATTTCTTGTTGCATCAAGATCTTCAAGTGCCCCACTGAGCTGTCTATAAAAACTGGAATCCATTGATACAATCTTTTGAACCTTCCTCAAGTGGTTAGGCTTCCTCAAAGGAACTAGGCTCTGATACCAATTGTTGGAATCAAGGATCATTGAGAGGGGGGTGAATCAATGATCTACTAGTTAGCAATTTTTCTGACTTAACTTTGAACCACCAGAAGCATAAGCATGAAACTGAAATGCAGAAACATAAAACAATCAACCACAAAATCATAACACCATAATTTTTACGTGGAAACCCAAATGGGAAAAACCACAGTGGGATTTGAACCCACAATATTATTTCACTATGGCCAGTAGGAAAACAATATTACAATATGGGGAATGCGCATGCATTCAGGCAAACTTTCTAGAGCTCACTGCTCATAATACAATAAGGGCTACAACCCCGAAAGGCTCACTGCCTTACAAATCAATTACAGTGATGTCTTACAATAAATGAAATAAAAAATAGCATCTACAATGCTTGGAAGAGTTATGGTTAAGTGTCAAATACACTTACTGTATCACCTATGTTGTTCTGCTATGTTTTCTGTCTTAGTCAACTACCAGATCAAGAATGCACACGTGAAACTACGCCAAAATGGATTCTCGATCACCACTTGCTCGCATACATTCATACCATCCATCAAAAGGATCTCCGACATCAGTCTTATATATTCGCAATCACAAAATAGATCATTTAACAAGTTGGCCTACTAATGTAATGTGTAGTCATATGTTGGCTTGAACGGATCACCAAAGATAAATGTGGATCACCACAACAATGATAAAATGATGTCTCTATGTCGACCCAATCATCCCATACACGATTTAATACACCGCAATCATCGGAAAGCTTCTAAACCAAAACTGCTATGTTCAACCTGGAATACCGGTTAACTGGCTACCGATTGACATCCTCTTCTAGAAATCAAGATCCATGATTACCGGATGGGAATCTCATGAAGAGTTGCCATCAATGACAACCCTAAACCAATAATCAACCATTAGAAGCCATCAGATGAGTGTCAATTGCCAACAAGGAGAAAAAAATATGTCAGGCCTATGACTTTCAGGTTTCTAAAGATTGGCAATTAAAAATTGATATTTCCAAAGCTACAATGCCTGCTGAAAAATCTAGAGAGGGTGTGTTCTGGATCTTTCCTCTTGAGGGATGGATTAAAATCAGTTTTGACGAGGCAACCAAAGGAAATCTTGGGTTGGCGAGGTGTGGGGAGTGATTAGAGATGAGAATGCTAGGTTCATTTCAATGGTAGCATTCCAGTTGGGTAGCCAGACCAACTACCTTGTTGAAGCCATTGGGTCCTATCAGACCTTATTTCTTGCCCGTCAAATTAATGGTAAAAAAGTTTGGATTGAAGGGGATTTGAACAATATCATCCAATGTCTTAAGGGGAACAATAAGTCTTCTTGGACTATTCAGAGTTTTATTAATTTATCAAAAGAAATAATGCTTTCTTTTGATGAATGTTTTATTTCCTATGCTTTCAGGGAATCCAACATGGTGGTGGACTTCTTTTCCAACAAGGGGGTGATAGAAAAGGATGACATGGACTTTAGAAGACAACTTGGAGAACGATGTCAGAGTCTTTCTTCGATACAATAGATCACATGGGATACGTCGAGGTATCCCATCACATTGCTAATTTCAATAATTGGTAGAGACATTATTACTATTCATGGTGGGCTTAGAGGTAGATTGATTCATTATTGCTCGCACGCTTTATGGATCACTTGTGAGTTCGTTTGCTTATTAACTTGCCTGATCATTCTTTTAAACCACTCTGTTTGTCTTGTATTTATGTTATACCACTCTATTCTTGAGGACTTTGCTAATGTTAAGATGGGAAGAGAGAGGCACCACATTGAGCCCATGGACTGTGAAGGTTAAAGGGCTAACCAAACCATATGGAGAATTTTGGAGAAGGGGGATTTTACGCCCTACATTGAGAAGTTGCATGGATGGGATCCAAAAGTGACTAATTTTTTTGCGAAAGGTTGGAATGACGATAAAATTAATCTTATCGGGAGGAATGTGGTGGTGGAGGAGAACTTAATTGAAAAAATTACTAGTCTCCTTGCTAAGGGTCTCAAGTTTTATACAAACAAAAAATATTTTGATTCGACGGTGAAGAAATTTCCTAAAACCGACAAAGAGAGGAAATTGTTGGTAAAGAAAAACAAAAGTTGTCATGATGCAGATACTATCAAGTCAATATGGAGGGAGGTGTTGAAGGTGATTATGGAATATGTCACCATGGATGGATGATAATCGAGGGATTTTGGGCATCATTTTGTCCTGTTAAATCATTTCAGACATCAGGTTAGGTTTTCCTTCCCCTTTTATCTCATGTCTTCCCTTAATGCTACTATTTTTTAGCATAAAGATAACCTTAATGTTAATCCTATTCTTCATGAGGGATTATTGGTTTTGATCTATGAGCATTTTAAAGCCAATTCTGCCAAGCCCAACTCCCCCCTTATTTCCATTTCGGAGGATGTGGAGTCGAAAACCCATAGTTCCAATGATGTTAATTAGAATAAGGACATGGAGAATGATTGCTTCGTCCCTCCAGAGAAAAGGAAAATCAGAACTAACCCTGTCAATCCCTTGCATGCTGAGAAGGGGAAGGTTAAAGACACTGAGATTGTCCTCCCTTCTAGCCCTGGAACTAAAGAAGCCAAAAAGATGTCTAAGGGTCACCCTATGTCAAAGGGTAAAGCTCTCGACTTTGAGGCTCCCTCACTGGATAATGCTAACCAAGTCTCCCAGTCTCCCCTACACTCGTTCAATTATTACCCTTCCATGGACAGGGAGAATAGACCTCGTTTTCCTTCCCAACTGAACCCAAGTTCTCCTCTTTTGAATCTAGACCAGGAGTTCCCCACTAATATTTTGGCCATTGCAAGAAATGGGGTGGTGGATTCTTGTTGGATTATGAAGTGGGCATTCCATGAGATTGAGAAGCTCAACATAAAACAGAGGGCTATCAATAGCAAAATGGAAATGTTGGAAACTAGCAGTGAGGGCTCTCATTGCAAATAGGGCACTAAAGGTAGCGAACTCTGGACTGAGGAAGAAAAATTTCTAGTTATTGATTGCCTCACTAAAACTGTTGAAGCTCTGGATAATCTGAAAAAAGACTATGAAAACAAGATTGTGGCCTTTGAGAAGAAAATTAAAGGCATTAAAGATTATCTCCATTTGATCATGTCTCATAGTCATAGTGTTATCAAGACCACAACTGAGAGCATGAATACCATGGTTATGAATATGGAAAAGGGTTACCAAGGCAGCCTGGTGGTGGAGTTGGATCTGGAGAAGGAAAAGGCAATGAAGAGTCATAATTGGGTCCTAGCAAGAGGACTCCAGCTAATCTAAAGAGGAAGGCAGATAAATCCCTGCAGGAGATCCAATACTTCAAGAAAGTTGCTCAGAACATGAATCAGCTGGAGGCAGAGGTCGCTGAGACTTTAAAAACTTTGGCTTAATTTTCTTTGGTCTCTGACTAGTTTTTGTTGGTGCTAGTCTACTTTGTTCTTTGTTTATCTCTTTTGGCAACATTTTATTTTTCAATAAGGTTTTTCATGTCTTATCTTGGTTTTGACCATTTGTAAAGGGTTTTGGGTCCCTTCAAAACCTGTTTTTATTGTAATAAAAAATATATCTTTTTGTGTATTGATGTTTTGGTTATCACTATATTTTCATTAAATTGATATGATCTAGTTGAGTAGATTTAGCTTTATAATGCTATTTTATTAAAAGATCTAATTGAAATGTGATTATCAAATGTAAATATTATTACACATTAATTTTATCATTTTCTTTAGCTATTGTTACATATTAGGCAGATGCACATAATGTTTAAGTGAGCGTGTAGAAATATTTTCAAGTATTTGACCAATAGAAGGCATGTGGAAGAGAAGAAATGAATTGTGGCTAGCCATCCCACCTTAACTTTTACCTATTGTTGAGCTAGTGACTTGGTGACCTTTTTGAGACTCTTTTTCTAATTATATGAGGTATCCTACTCTATGTAGAGTATTAAGACATTTGATGTTGAATCCTATGAAACTTATGACTAAATTAGTAATGATTTTGGATTCTAAATGTTGTGATTAAACCCCATAAAGTGAATTAGTCTCTTATGTGTGTCTTTTTCTTATTAAATAGTATAGTATTAAAATTAAAGTCAAAATTTATTTCGTTCATAATTTATGAAATATTTAATATGCTTTGGGTCAAAAGATTAATGGATTATGTTATTCAAGCAATAAAAAAAGAATTGACTAGTTAATTAATTAATTTAGAAATATTGCAATTTAAATCAAAATGTAACCATATTACATATGTGATGTGAATAGAAAATATTGTAGTGCATCAAAAGTAATTATTTTTCTTAATGAATTAGGGAAATGCATGTATATAAAATTAGAAATATATATTTAATAAAATGAACTAATTAAAATGTCAAAAGGGATATTATATGTGCTCTTTATTTTTGGCTTATAAGAAAAATGTATTCTATTTTTCATTACGCATGCTATGTTAAGGAATTTGGAGAGAAAAAAGAGAGAATTGCATTTTCTTGAAACCCTCGTTTTTACATTGTATGGAGATTGATTGGCTTGTTTGTGAAAGTGAAAGAATCATCATGAATTTGTATTTACATTCATTGAGTTATTTGGTTTGATTAAAGAAAATTATTTCAAAAATAGATTTTTAGTTTGTAGGAAATTAAATAAAAAAATGAAATCGGATTTAAATAAACATGGAATGATCACAATCTACACGGGAATCAATCTTTATTTTGGAGTCATGTAACAATAATATTTATGTGCGAATTGATCTTTATTTTGGAATGAAATATTATGATTGTGAAGTAAACATAATTAGATTATTATGATGGTTCAAGCTTTTAGGCCTTTGTTTATAAGAATTACATGTACATGGACATTGTATCATGCTTGAGTTTGGAATTTATTTACACGTAAGCAAGATTATTGTCATATGTGTGGAGTTATAGATGCTTATGGCATTTGTTTTTCCTTTTGGAGGTCTTTGTGTTGTGCCAAAGTGGGGCTCATGTGCTTGAGTGCTTGGTTTAAACCATTTTTGTAAAGCATGCAAAATGAGGAAGCTATTCCTCATTGATTTAAAAAGATAAAACTTGTTGTCCCTAATTGTATTTTTTGCTCAATTACAAGTTGCACTTAAAATTTTGAAGTTTGAGTTGCAGTCTTGTTGGAGTCTATACTTAGCTTAGAGTTTGCATGTTGATAGATGTATATTAGACATCTAAATTTGAAATACATTCTTAACAATTAGACTCCTAGGTCCAAATTACTAACTTGGGGAAGTTCAGTCTTGTGCTTGAATTTTGTATGAATGCAAGTTACATTTCTAGCCCTAAAATTCAAAATGCATATTGTTAGTTCATCCCCAAAGGCTAGGTTAGTTATCTATTGGAGTTAAAATTTGCTTATATAGCTTTTAGGATATGCAAATTGTTGGTCAAAGTCCAAATTCAAAATCTTGAAGTGCTTGTCCAATTAGAGTTAGAGTTGATATCTTCATTTTAGGATTGTATGTCATCATTTTAACTCTAAAGTCTAAAGTTCAAGTTCCAACCTCACAAATTTTGTACTTGCCATCACCTTTGCGAGTCATGCTTGATATGTTAGACATTGAGACTTGAGGTGAAATCTTATAGAGTTTGACATTTAGTGCAAAGATTGGATTTTACATGGATTGCAAGATGTCAATCAAACTTTGAATCTTGAGTCGATTCAACCTAGACTCCATGGTCCAAAATTACATAGGTAGACAATGAAACTTGAGCCTTACAAGAGTGTAATCAAATTTTGGAGTCTAAGCTTCTTGTATTTTTACCTCTAAAGTTTGAACCAAGGTAGATGTGGTTTGTTCTCCCTAAATTTTGAGCTAGCTAAGAGAGGGCTCAATAAATTAGTTGTAAGAGGTTGTATTTTATTTAGAGTATCTCAACTCTCCTTGAAGCCTTGCTAGCATCAATATTTTCATCTTGTAGAAACTAAGTCTTCTATTTTGTATCTCTAAACATATTGTATTGGTGTGCATCTTCTAAGTATGTCACAGTATTGTGTTGTGGCACCTTGTGCACAGAAGAGCGCAATATAAAATGTTGGGTGTCACCAAATTAAAAAAAATGATTCATCTATGTTTTGTATGTCAATACCTTGATAGAAAAGTTGAAACATTACAATTTATTTAATATTTGAATACCTTATAGAAAAAAGAGTTTGCATTTTCATTTTCTCCTCCCAATAATGTGGTCACATTGCTGGTCCCATAAGTATCTTCATCTTTATGCAAAGCAAAGTTTTAGTGATAATCTTTGCCAAAAGAAATCCATATTGCGCATATTAAAAACTTAACACCAAAGTTTTTCACGGTAGAAAGCGAAAGGCATTGCTTTGCTGCTGGATTCCACTTAGAGTGCCTTTGTGACAAAGTAACTTTATGGTATTAATATGCTCTGGACTGGAATTTCTTTAAACGGCAAGAAGCAGTTCTTCAATGGATTGAGTTGCAGAAGGGCTCTTTTTAAGATTTCAGTGCACAGTCTGGGCAATTTTGAAGTTGAGGGTTAAGTGCAGAAATCAGAAATCAGAAATAAAGGATGATTCATTGGGTGCCACCAGTGATTGCATTGGTTCTGTTCATACTGTTGTCGCCTGGGCTTTTGTTTCAGATGCCTGGCAAAAATCGGGCAATAGAATTTGGAAATTTGCAGACCAGTGTTCCGGCCATCATTAGCCATTCTATCATATTTTTTCTTGTTTTCTTTCTGTTGGTATATCTAATCGGAGAAAACCTTCTGCACATGTAACTCTACAAGATTCCTTGCCAGAATTTCGGTGCTCCTTATGAGCGCGGCTTTCAGGGGAGAGATATGCCATGTCTGCGCCTGCACTGTTGGAATTGGGAGAACGACATAGACATAGACATAGATTGCAGGGCTTAAGCTTTTGGAGGAGACCGGAAAAGCATATATGGGATTCCTGCAACTCTTCTCAACGGATCCGCCATTATAACAGAGATTTGGAGAGTGCTCTTATATTCAGAGATTTTTTGCTTTCTGGAGGCGCTTCTTGAATTGTCTCATTATGCTTGAGATCCCATTCCCATTTGGTTGTGATTTGTGTCCTGTATTAAATTGATGGGATTGGCCTATTCTGATTTAGTGGACTTCTTTTTCTGGCTTCAAATCAAAGCTCAGTGATTGACGGACCATGCTCAGAAACTTCAAAATAATTAATGAGTTTTGAAGTCTATCTCATAGAAATTCTCTACTGTAAAAGAGACGAAATATCATTGAAATTTGTTTAAAATTCTCACTGCAAATTATTTTTATTTATTTAAGGGAAGATTGGAATTGGCTTTTTTTTTTTTCCATTTGGAAGACAGGCCTGTTAGACTTGTGGCATTCATCTCACACAGCTTTTATATATATAAAATTGATAACAAATTAATTAAAATTTATGATATTTAGTCAATTTTTAGATTTTTTAGATATTTATTTTATTTAAAAATTATTTAATTTTTTTTATCATAGTTGATAGATTATATTATGTGTTAATTTTCTATTGGAAAAAAGTTTCACCACTGTCAAACAATTATTAAGTTACATTAAACTATGCTAGTTTTCAAAGTTTTCAATGGAAGATGAAATCGGATCTCAGAATCAAATCAGATTTCCAATCAATTGTCATATCAAATTTTGACTTGCAACAAATATTTTTGTTTAAAAGACTACAAAAATCTTGTCTCCATCTCAAGAATTCTTCAACTCTAAAATCTTGATATTTTTAGATTTACTTTTCACTTGTAAATATATTGAAGTAGCAATCGTAGAGAGATTAATTTCGGTTTGTCTCTTTATCAAAATAAGCATGTTTAGTATGTAAGTGCATTTCACAAGCACAAAGTTGGAACATAATCTCTAAGTATTTTTTGGATATTTTAAAATCAATTTCATGTGTCTTAACTTTTATATAAATTGTTGCCTTCTTGGTGCAGGAAATGAAATGTTATGTGAAAATCATGCATATTCTTATTTTCAATTAGGAATGTATTTAGAGAAAATTAAAATTTTAATTATATTAGTCATTAAAATTTAAAATTATCCTTTGCTATAATTTTAGTATTTTATTTTAGGTGCAATTATATGAAGAGAAAATAATACAAGGGATCAACTTGATCCCATATGCAAAAATTTCTTGAATCAACTCCAATTTCTATGTTAAATGAGTTTAGTTTATTGCTAGAGTGCTTGATCAAACCTTTATGCCTAGGATCAGAGGTGAAGAATTGGGGTTTCAAATCTAGATCACCGTCACCCATTTTTGAACCAAATGTTTATTAGGATTAAAATGATACTTTTCTATTGGGACTTGTGGGCTATGGTTATTGGGGATGAAAACTATAGAGCTAACAAGGCAATGATAATTATGGTAATGAAATTTATTGTTTACATTTTAATTTTTCAACAATTTATTTAATAATTTTGTGCTGATTTTATATATTGTTAATGGATGCTTATCACATTACCTTACACGCACTTTCATGTCTTGTACGTGTAACTATCATAATCGACAATATGCAAAAAAAAATAAAAAAAAATAGAAGCATCACAAGGCGTGAGATGTATCTTCAAAATTCAAAAGTTGGCTATGGAGGTGGCGATTATGGAAGTAATTGGTGTTCAAATATTGGTGGGTGGCCACCTTCACAACCATGTTTTGGTTGGATATTTTATAGGTATGTATGTGGACTTGATTGGCAAGAAAACGCTAGGCAAATGGGTAGTCAATTCCTTTCTTCAAGATCTCTAGGTAAAGACAGGAAAGGTTGCAATTTCTGATTACAACCAAAAGCATTCCTTGCACGCATGTGGTGGTATATTTGACTCCTATGGTCTAGAATCAAGCTACGATCTTCACCGATGTCTAGAGCTATTTAGAGATGGTACACTTGTCCAAAAAATTGATTCTTACTATAAATTTATTGTTGAGTACCCTCTTGTGTTATCTAGTCCTCAACTGTCAAGATTAAAGGAATTGAAGCATGGCCTACTCTTTCTCTAAGCCCAATAACATTGAAATGGAGTATCATGATCCTTGTTGAGGAATTTTTGGAATATAAATGAAAGGGAGCTAATCTTAAGGTAGTCGCTTTCTTATACATACACATATATATATAATTATACAATTTTATCTGTTTCATCATTATTGTCTTTGATTCAAACTATCAATGAACAATTTAGTTTAATAAGTATGTATAAGTCTATATGAATTATGTATAATTTTTTTAATTTTAAAATGGTATAAAATTAATTGATCTAATCATTTACATATTTGCATGTCTCTTTTGCAAAAAATAGACAAAGAATTATTCGCTTTAAATGATGTTAGAGCTTGGGGGTCGAGGGTATTTTTTGATGCATGCCAAAGGGTGGTTGGAGAATAGGGATCAGGGGTACCAACTTGACACATACCTAAAGGTCATCAAGTGTTGTGCATCAAAGCTAATTCTTGCCAAAATCCATTGAAGGTCGAGAATTGGGCATGTCATCTACTACATGTTGGTAAACTATTGAGTGTTAGGATTGGGGGTACCTCTTAATACATGTGATGGAGAAAAATTTAGATGACAAGGATCAAGCTTGTGGCCTTGTGAATGCCAAGTTAGAGCGAAAGGAAAATTTTGAAACTTCGAAGGTGAATCATGTAAGGCTTGTAAAGCCGACTTATAATGTGATGTGTATGATTCAAATTTGGGTCTTGTTGTCATTTAGCACTTAGTTCGACCTATTTGGTATGTTAAATTGGGAAAAAGTTTCAATTGTGATCATCGATATCATTTTATTATATTTTCTAGACACTTGTGTCAAACAATCTTCTTTGGACAAAAACCTATATGAGGCTATAACCAGTGCACGAAAGCCTATTGATTAATGGACAAATGATGAAAATAATCTGGTTCTCAAAGAGAATTCTCACTCAGGGAGTGCATTAGAGCCTCAAGGATTTGCAATAAATTACATGAGTTAGTGTGAACATTGTTTGTTAATGCAGTGTGAAAATTAGAATGATACCAATATGAGTGTTGTGGTTCAATTGTACAAGTTTATGTGTGCAGTTGAGTTAATCATTGATGTTGGTTTAGTTGGTGAATATTGTGTTTATGCAATTTAGTCGATATTATTGTCTATCTTTCAAATATGTTATTTTAAAAAAATTATGGAAAGTGATATTACAGATATAAAATATTAAGCATATATAACAAAGGGGAACATAATGGAAGTCATGATTTCTTGGTAAATATTCAAGGTTTGAAGATAATTTGGTGCCTCTGGTTGGATCAACTTTCAGCTAGTTAGAAAAAATTATCCAATACTAACATTATTGTTTGGTATTACACTATAGTTACTTTTTGTAAAATATCAAGACTTTAAAATTCCACATTTATGAGCTTTAACATTGATCAATCACATCATGCGAAACTCAAATTTACCATCTACTCAAGTTGTTTGACAACCCTTTAAAGAGACATGTTATTGGTGCATTAAAAGAGAATAATATATAGATTTTAAAGATAGAACACATCTTTAAAAATCAATCCTTTGGTGTTCCTTTATTATAATCAAAATGTACTTAGAAGTGGAAGGAAATTTTATATAACATTTCAAGAGATCCATTGGGAAGGTGACAATGCTTGTCAAGTAGCCATCTTCATCTATTGTGTATATATTGTTAGCTTTCTATTCTAAACCAAATTAAATTTGTTACAGAACATTCCTTTGATTGATTATAATAAAATATGTATACAAACATATTTCAAATAGCACCTTTAGACATATGCTTCTCATCATTGTTAATGTAGCCTACCACATAAAATTAAACCTACATGAATAATATTTTATACCCAAAACATAACAATCTACCTCGTCATACTTTAATATCTTTATATATAGAAAATGGAAGACATAAATAAATGTATCTTATATGAACAAATTGAATTGTCCTCTCTAACATATTAACTTAAATATTTTTCTATCAGCTTGACCATTGCACCCCCTTCTAGTGAAAGTGCTAGTTTACATGACTTTGATAGATCTTGCAACTAGTAAGTTAACATATTTAATAGATGACTATGGTTTTAGCTTGCAATGTAATGATACTTGGCTAGATTATTTTATAGCTTATAAATGTAACTTTTTTTTATCTATTTAAAACAAGGTTGGGTATAAATTGTAGTTCAATATCATTTGTGATGTTGTATGGTTAAATAAACCTTGTCATCCTTATGTCAAGAATATTTTTGAAATATTTATATTCGCATTTATATCTGTATACACCTAAAAATGGTCCGAAGATAGTTAATTAAATACGCAGTTATTTGATTAATCCCCCTTCCCAATTAATTGAATTCATAAGCAGTTTGATTAATTTATCTATTCATCTACTAGTAAATAAATATACATGATTTATTTATATAGTTCATTTCATATCCCCCTTTGATTAATTAATTCTAAATTAATTAATTCCCTCCATATAAATGAATTCTTCTAATCCCTAATTAAAATTAGCAAACTCAAGTTTGTTGAGATTAATTATCATTTTCTAAATTATTTGAATTTCTAAATTCAAATGAGCACATGTGGCTCCTAACTTTTAACCACCCTCTAACCTAACTCATTCCACCTAACCCTAGGTTTAACTAACCTTATCCTATCTTGCATATCCTAACCTCCTTATCCTAACCTCCTATGGTGTGGATATTCTCCCCTTGAGACACATGGCACTTTTGCCACATGTCTCCTCCCTTGGACACTTGCCCTCTCATGAGCAAGGCTCCTTGACACTTGTCACCATAGAGATGACAAGTGTCCCTTCCTCAAACCTCTTCTCCAACTTCCTCAATCTTGTCCCTTGATATCTTCAGATCAGATCTAGACAGTTGATTCCTGTCACCTCACCTTTGGCCTTGGAATTCCTATAAATATCCCCCATTTTGGAGCAATAAGGATCCCTTGCATTCATACTTTTAGCATCATTACTATAGGCATTTTCATTTCAATCATCTAATAATTAGCATTTTGGATTAATCATAGCATGTTAATCTAGTTTCTTAGATCATGCATTTCATATCATTTGCATAATCAATCATGATCAAGTAGCTACTCAACTCTTGAGTTTCCACTTTGGAGGTCATTGCATCGTTGAGAGTCAATCAATCCAACACCTTCAAGGTCCTCAAGAATAGAGGAAAATGGGACATTTCAAGGAAGGCTTATGGTTTGCATCTTTAATTTAGTTTTCAATTAAGCTTTCCATTATGTTTTATTGTCTCATTATATGTGTACGTCTTTCTATTTACCACATTTTTAGCATCATAATATCCATTTCCATCTAAGTTTCAAGATGACTTAAAATATAAATTGTATCTATATACACTTTAAAATGGTTTGAAGATAATTAATTAAATACGTAGTTATTTAATTAATAACCCTTCCTAATTAATTGAATTCTCAAATAATTTGATTAATTTCCCCATTCTGTCTACTTATAAATAAATGTAAGGATTTATTCATTAAGTTCATTTCAATAATTCTCCTTTGATTAATTAATCTAAATTAATTAATCATCCCCCCATTTTAATTCACTTTTCTAATCTCATAAGTAGTTGAAACAAATCAAATCATGATTTGTTGAAATTAATTATCTTTTCCTAATATTTGAATTTTTAAATTTAAATATGAGCACATGGCTCCTAACTTCTAACCACCCCCTAACCTAACCCATTCTATCTAATCCTAGGGTCTAACTAACCCTATCATCTTGCACATCCTAACCTCTTTTATCCTAACCTCTTATGGGTTGGATATTCCCCCCTTGAGACACATGACACTTTTGCCACATGTCTCCTCCCTTGGACACTTGCCCTCTCATGAGCAAGGTTCCTTAACACTTGTCACCATAGAGATGACAAGTGTCCCTTCCTCCAACCTCTTCTCCAACTTCCCCAATCTTAGCCCTTGATATCTTCAGATCAAATCCAGACTGTCGATTCCTACCACCTCAGCTTTGGCCTTGGAATTCCTATAAATACCCCTCATTTTGGAGCAATAAATATCCCTTACATCCTAGATTTTAGCATCATTACTATAGTCATTTTTATCTCAAACATCTAGCATAATTAGTATCTTAGATTAATCATGCAAACAATCATGTATCTCATATCATTTTAGATTAATCTAGCTTAATTTGTTAATCTTGCATTCATCTAGTTTGCATTCATATAGATTAAATCCTTTGTCTTGGTGTAGTCAAGTCACTGGTATTGCTTAGATAAATCTGAGAGCAAATCTATACTCGCATCTTTTAGGAGACAATAGGTCGATTTGTTATGGTTTTAAATTTATTGAATTTGATCAACTAACCATGCATGTAATGATCTATTGAGTGTTTGTGTTGTAGATGTAGATTCCAGATTTCACACAAATATTAATTGGCACCCACCGTGGGCCGAAACTCAATTTTTGGCCTTGCAGATCATCAAATTCTCATCCTTCGATATTTTGTCCGTACATTTTACAGAATCTCGTACGACATTATTTTCTTCACAGTACTATATTCTTTGCTTTGTCATACGGTTAGGTGAGAATTCTCATACGGCTAGGTGCGAAAGCTCGTACGAGTTTCTGCTTTCTCGTATCAAAAATAGATCGCATTTTAGGGTTTTTCTTGATTAAATTTTGATGATGCTAATGCTAACCCTGATTTGTTTTGAGATTTTTCACAGCCTAACCAGTTTTTGCAGGACATTTGTCCAAGAACATGTCTGTCACTCAAAAACAATATGACTACTGATTTGTTGTTTTTGTAGGTTGCCTAAGGAGATTCAACTAAACTTTGTGTAATCTTAAGTTTTCTAGGCACTTAAATTGCCATATGGTAAATGAACAAATCTATTTTTCATGTTTGAGAAGAACCTAAAAGGTAGGAGAGTATGCTCTTGTCTATATAGACAATCAAAAATCCAAGCCCTTGAAGCTTTTCAAGTTTGAGATTTGTGTTCCTTTAGCGGGCCTGTCACACTGGGAAAAATTAATCACCCTATGAGAACGACCCAAGTGAGTACAGCTAGACCTAAGCATTCTGACTCACTATAATAAATAGGTCGCTCAGGATCAAAGTCTCGGAGGATGGAGTTATTTGAGTTCTCTCTTTGAGATCTCTCATAACGGGCATTTTGTAGGGCCTCGCGGTCTCAATCACGCTTGCATGACTACATCTTCTTTCGGTACCTTGTCGAGCTATAGGCCTCAATAGTGCTTGTGCGACTTCAAGGGGTAATTTCGAACAAAGTCCTTATTAATAATTTTAAGATAGAAGTTGCATGGTTCACCTCTGAAAGGGGGATAATATTTGTGCAAGAGAGATAGTAACTCTCACAATATACTTGCAATATCGTTCCCCCATTAGCGTTTGGAGTCGGCTAATACGACGTTGAGAATCCATTGCGTGAGACTCAGTGGTCGTATTTTGATTAGCTATTGGGTGTGTACCTAATCTTGCAAGCAAAGGTTTTCTCTCTCAACCAACTTCCTTAGGATTAGTGTGATGTGCTTGAGGTCACTTTGCATCTAGCGTATTTGTTGTATTTTTGTCCTTGGAACTGAAACAAAAATACTGAAACTGGAGAAAACAATCAAAACATCAAAACTCATTGGTCAAAACTTTGTTCTTGCCAGAAACTCGTCCATGTCCAGTCCTGTGTCGTACGAGTCTTCTAGTTTGTCATTCTCATCTTTGAGAATTATTGTCTAGCTCACCATAAACTATTGTACGAGTCTTCCAGTTTGTCATTTTGGTCTCTGAGAATTATCGTTTGGTTCACACCAAACTATTGTACGAGTCTTCCATTTTGTCATTCTGGTCTCTGAGAATTATCATCTAGTTCAACCTAAACTGTCGTACGAGTATAGGTAGCAGCTAGTATGAGATTTCCCTTTTGTCGTCTAGAAGTCACTAAATTTTCATCTGGATCACAATCTTTTTTCGTATGAGACTTTGTTCTCATCAGTCCAGAAACCTATGTTTTTGTATGCCTTTTTGGATCTGTAGTATTTGCCTAATCAGTCCCGATACACCACAGTGAGCATATACATGTTCTTGACACACTAAGGTTCTCAATATTCATCTCCAACAAGTTCAAGGTCTAACATCTCAAAGTGCATCACCGCATTTTCTTTGATAAACTAATCATTGAAACATAGTTTCTCATCAAGATCCATCATCCTTTATCACAAAACTACAACGCTTGATCAGATTAACCTCGTTCTCTATCATAGGATATATCGTTCCTATTAAACTTGGTCATATAAAAAATCACAAAATTTGCACTCCAAACTAAGATTGAAAAACTTGCAAACTCGCAAGTACTTGAATGACCATTTCATGTCTTATCAATCTATCATATTTACCTCAACAATTGATCACTTATTGGGGCACATTATAGAAAATTGAAACCTCACAAAAAATTCAAAACACATGTATGCTCGTTTTAACCAGGGCTCGAAGATGAAAGATCAAAGAAACAAAAATAGAAACACTTGAAATGGTTGAAGATCATGAGGAAATAGCACAAGAAAATGAAATACAAGAAGAAGAGATAACTGATCGACACATCAGAGAAATCAAACAAGATCCTAAATTTGAAAAATTCATGGAAAAAATATTGGAGGGAGAAAAAGAAAAATACTTCGTAATGTTAGCAAAGGTTGGTGCTAAACTTCTCCAAGATTTTGACATAAACAATTTAAGACAAAGGGGAAGATCAAGTGACACTTACAATGACAATGAACAAAATAAAGAAATTTTCAGTCGCAAAAAGGATGACACAAGAATTCCTAATGATACAAGAACTCATGAGGAGACACAAAGAACTAAGGATGACACAAGAATTCTTGATGATACAAGAAATCATGAGGACGCACGAAGAACCAATGAGTACACATGAAGACCTAATGATGACACAAGAAGGGATCGTGATGATATAAAGAGAAATCATGTCGATGGTCCTCTCTTAGTTCTCACTTAGTAGATACAAACTCTTCAAACGTAAACTCAAGATATACAAAGAGGAACTACTAAGAATTATTCACTTCAAGAAATTTGTCCTTATCCATTTGACAGAAGTCTCAACATGATACCTTTTCCTTCAAATTGTGAAACTCCTAGATATGACAAATATAATGGAAGAATTGATCCCCAATATCATATAAGAGAATTTTGCACGATGAGCATGGAATTCGCACATGAGGACACATACTTAATGAGGTTATTTCTAAAGAGCTTAAGTGGACAAGCTATGGAATGGTTCTCAAAAATTCCACCTGGAATTAGATCATTTGCAAAATTGGTGGGCAAGTTTGTTTCACAATATGCGTACAACATAAAATATGAGATCGCAATGCTAGACTTGTGTCACACCAATAAAAAGAGTGGAGAACCATTCATGATGTTTCTACAAAGGTGGAAACGATTAGCTGCACGATATCCTCATGTGGTGCTAGAATATGAAAAGATGGACATATTCATTGACAATCTAAATGAAGAAATGAGTTATAAAGTAAAAATGCAATGTCATCCAAGTTTCGAAAAGATGATTGATAATGGAATCAGGATTGAAGAAGCTATGATAAAGGAAGGAGAGTTGAAGATATACAAAGAAGGAGTTAATCCTCCTCCCAACAACACTACTAATAATAACAATAATGATAAGCCCAAGTATTTGAACAGAAATTGAAATATCATGTTCCTTCCTTGTTCCTCTAGTCAGAGACATCATGGAGTCACTTAGAAATCATGATAGCAAAATCAAGATAGAAAATATGAACAACCATGTTAAAATCATTATCCAAAAGATATCATCCATTTAAAAGTGTGTGATGTGCTTAGATTGACATGTGATAGTTTAATGGTTAACAATTTGATCTTGTGTTCAACGTTGGATGTGTCTCAGTTTTTGCTTGACAAGAGTTGCCTAACTATTACACTCAAAATGATCATAAATTTTGCCCCCAGCTAGGTGCAAGATTTTTCCCCAAGCCTAGAAACAAAGTCATTATGATATACCCAATGATCCAAACCATGGTGAGAAATCAATTGTGATACCCGCGTATGTACAAAGGCTTATTATGGATATGAACAACGTTGATAAAAATGAATGCAAGCAAAAGGATGCATGAACCAATAGATGGAAGAGCTAGCGGGCAGATAGCACCTGTTTGCCAGGTTTTCGCCATCTGTTTTTATTGCACTTTTTCTCATATTTAATTTTTTTTGCTTATTTTTCAATTTTTTTGTTGTTTTTGTATTTTCTGATTTTTCATTATTTTTTGGATTTTCTGCTTTTTCATTGTTTTTGGATTTTTCTGCTTTTGCACTATTTTTGGATTTTTTGCTTTTGCACTATTTTTGGATTTTTCTACTTTTGCATTGTTTTGGATTTTCTGCTTTTTTAGACATAAAACTTCTTCAAATGCATGTTATTGATGGGTTCCTTGAGTTGATCCCCGTCCTGTGTTGATAGCTGAAATGCTCCTGACCCAAATATTGTTGTGACAACAAATGGACCTAACCAGTTTGGTTCAAACTTCCCTTTCTTTTCTCAATCTGACTGGTTTCGTGGATTTTCCTTAAGTACTAGTTCCCCAATTTGAAAGGTTTGTGGTTTGACCTTGTGATTATAACTTCGGCATATTATTTGTTGATATACCTTTAAATGATCAAAGGCATTTTGTCTTCATTCATGGATTAATTCTAACTCCTGCAATCTAGATACTCATTGTTCTTCATCTGGGATAATGCCTTTTAATGATACTTGTAGAGAAGGTATCTCTACTTCTATTAGTAGTATTGCTTCTGATCCATAGACAAGAGAGAAAGGTGTGGCACCTATTGGTGTGCGGATACTGGTGCGGTAGGCCCATAGAGAAGGGTTCAATTGAATATGCCAATCTCTTCCAAGATCATTCACGGCCTTTTTGAGGATTTTCAGAATGGTTTTGTTTGATGCTTCTACTTGACCATTCCCTTGTGGATAGTAGGGTGTGGAAAATCTGTGTTGGATCTTGAATTTGTCACATAGCTCTTGGACATCCCGATTCTTGAATAGTCGCCCATTATCAGTGATAATGGTCATGGGTATGCCATAGCAACATATGATGTAGTTCAAGATAAATGCAGCAATTTGTTTTCTTGTGATATTGATGAGAAGTACTGCCTCAATCCATTTTGTGAAATATTATGTAGCTACAAGAATGAATTTGTGACCACTGGATGAAGAAGGATTTATCTTTCCTACTAGATCAAGACCCCATTGGCAGAAAGGCCAAGATGTTGCCAAAACATGAAGTTCTTGTGCTAGTGCATGAATTAAATTTCCATGGACCTGACATTGTTTGCATGTTTTAGCTATCTGAAAAGAATCTCGTTCCATAGTTGGCCAATAATAGCCCAAGCGTGTGAGTTTTTTTGAAAGTGTAAGACCACTTGAATGAGTGCCAGAAATGCCATTATGGACTTCATTTAAGGCCTTCTCAAATTCTTCTTGTTCGAGACATCTTAAAAGAGTATCATCCAGACCTTGTTTAAAAAGGGTATCCGCGACAAGAGTATAATGGGAGGATTGGGGAATAAAGTTTCTCTTTTGGTTCTTTGATAGGTCAGGAGGGAGGATATTATCTTTCAAATATGTGTAACTTTGGCCATAGCGGGAGGAATTATGCCCAACAAGGTGACAAATAGTTTGGGAATCAAGACAATTATGTGAAGGGTAAAACAACTCTTCCACCAAGAATTCGTAATGCTCTTGATTTTCCTGTGTCTGAAGGAGAGAAGCAAGTGTTGCCATGGCGTTTGTTGCTTTGTTGTCATTCCTTGAAATTTGCTGAAAAGTTATTTCTACAAAATATTTCTTGACATCATCAACCATCTTCTTATAAGGCATTAAATTTTCATCCTTTGTTTGATAATCGTCATTGACTTGATTGATGATGAGATGAGAGTCTCCAAAGACTTGAAGTTGTGTAATGTTCCATTCTATAGTCATTTTGATACCTGTAACCAAAGCTTCATATTCTATTGTATTGTTGGTACATGGAAAACTTAATTTGTACGCTTTTTGATTTGTATGACCTTGTGGTGTGATGATAGAATGCTTGCTCTTGATCCATATTGTGTTCCATTATTGATGCCTTCTCTTGGACTGATATTCAGGTGATGTATTATAAGATCTGAATCTAACCCTGGAATGTTTGCATATGACGAGGCAAAATTGATTTTCCATCTTTTGAAGGGTTCCAAATATTTTGGCCTTTCTTATTTTGATAGAGCAGTTGCTGGATGTAGATAAATTGTGCCAATGGTAACTGCCTATGTTGGTTCTATCAGGATAAATGACCTCTCTTAATATTATTCGGGTAAGGTATCAAATCTCCCATCTTTCGGTGCCTCGAGGAGGTTTTCACCGTTAGATGCGTCCTTTCTTTTTACTTTTTCGTGGTCTAATGTTGCCAATAAACGATTTTCAGCAGTAGACTTGATATTGTTTTCTTTATTTTCACTTTTGCAACTAGGAGATTTGGCACCCACTTGACTGGAAGATACGTTAGTGAAATCCCTGGTGAAAGTTGTTGCAGGTTTGATTTCATTAAGATATAAGGATATGGCATGGTCATTAGGAAAGGTATCAATGGTGGCATGTCTTTCATTTTCCCAGTCCATAGGTTTAGGATGGATTAGAGGTAAAGGATCTTCAGGTTGAATTGTTTCAAATATATTAGGGGTCATGATAGAGATGTCAGAACTTTCAATATGCTTTTCAATGTCTAGACCAATACTCTCATCAGAATGACCTTGTGCAAGTAGCTCCTGATCATCCTCAATTAAGTCCAAGTCAACTGAATGTGATGTTGATTCATGTGGGCTAGTTCCTAACATTTGCCCCGCAAATGCATGAACTACATTGACACTTACATCTACTTCTTCCCTTTCAATTTCAAATTGCTCTTGTTTGTTTTTCCATAATAGTGAATATTATCCGTTCCCTCGATCTCTTAGCTGCATTCATTTTTCCATGCTTGACAAAATTGATTCAAATGATTGTTCCTTGGATTGTGTGCTTGAAGAAGATGCCTCTCTTTTATGTGGAGCAATGACCTCTTGAGCTAGTTTTAGATTTCTACAACACTGGAATTGATTTGAATCTGTAGAGATCGTGATTTCATGCCCATTGTATGGAAATTTCAGGCACTGATGACACGTTTATGGAATAGCATTTATGTCATGTATCCATGATCTTCCCAAGAGTATGTTGTATGGTAAGTCCAAGTCTAGAACTTGGCATGTTGTGTCTTTCTGCAAAGGTCCCACTCTGATGGGTAATATCACAATTCCTTTAGAGGAATGCTCTTCTTCATCATATGCTTTGAATGTGATCTTTTTCCGGGGATCAATTGCATCTTCTGAATAACCTAGAGCACGGACAAGACTCAAAGAGAAAATGTTTAAGCCAGCTCCTCCATCTATTAGGACACGTTAACGAGCATTCTATGAATGAGGACTTCAATTTGCAAATGAGCATTATGGGGATGTTGCAAGGAATCAATGCTTGGATATGAAGGAGATGGGCTTTGAATATGATCCTCTGAAATAGTTTTGATGGGTATATTGTTTGGTGAGGATGCTATGGAAGGTTCTTGCAAGCTTTCAAGAGGCGTAGGAATAGATGTCTTTGGAGAGTCAATTTTCTTATGGGGGGATGAGCTATTGCTAGACATAGGTGTGCAATTTTGATCTTCCTCAGCAAAATCCTTTAGGGTTCTCTTTAAGAGTTGCATAAAAGAGCCACCTTTCTTTGGAGTTGCATTTGAATCCTTGCAAGGTTTTGACATAGTTGGCTTTTGATTTTGGACTTGTTTGATTTCTCTGATATGTTGACCTGTTATGTCTTCTGCTTGTATTTTGCTTTGTTATTCCATGTTGCTATGATCTTCAGCTATTTCAAATGTTTCAATTTCCATTTCAGCGATCTTATGTCTATGCGCTCTAGTTAAAACGGGCATATACGTGATTTGAATGTTGTGCAAGGATTTGATTGTCTAAGAGTTGTTTCAATAAGTGATCAACTGTCAATGTAAATGTGATAGAATGATATGACACGAAAAGATGATTCGAGTGTTTAAAAGTTTGCAAGTTTTTTGATCTTCGGTTTTGGAGTGCAATGATGATGATTTTGATAAAACCAAGTCCAATAGGAATGATATATCCTACGATGTGGGACAAGGTTGTCCTGACCAAACATTGTAGTTTTATGATAGAGGATGATAGATCCTGATGAGAAATTATGTTTTGAGTGACCAATTTATCAAGAGGGTGATAATGCACTTTGAGATGTTTAGATCTTGAACTTGTTGAAGGCGAATACTTGAAAATCTTGAGGTGTCTACTTCTAGAATCCGATTTGACAGAAGATAACTTGACCAAGTGAACCAAGGAGACAATCTAAGCACAAAATGACAGATATCAAGTGTTTATGCTCACCGTAAATTGACCAAGCAAATATGACAGATCTAAAAAAGACATGCAAGAAGACAGGTCTGGACCGACAGAGACTGAAATTTGTATGATAGTTTATATAGTTCCGGACGATAATTTCGATAGGCCCATATGATAAACTAGAAATCTCACACGACAAAGGAACAAACTCGTACAAGCTTTCTCATAGAACCATACGACAAAAGATAACACAAAATCCTCTGCTAAACTGACTCGTACGACAATTCTCACTGGACCAGATGATAAACTAGATTTTTTCGTATGACAAACTAGAAAACTCGTACAACTAAGGACAGAACAGAGAAAAAAATTTTGTTTGGATAGATTTTTTATCAATTAAGTTTGATGTTTTGCTTCTATTTTCCAATTTTAGATGTCTAATTTTATGTTTCAGGGATGAAGACACAACAAACACGTGATATGATAAGTGACCTCAGCACCTAAATCCTAAGGAAGTTGGCTGAGAGAGAAAACCTTTGCTTGCAAACTTACGTACACACCCAATAGCTAATCAGAATACGGTCGTTGAGTCTCACGCAATGGATTCTCAAAATCGTATTATCCGACTCCAAACACTAATGGGGGCACGATATGGCAAGTGTCTTGGGAGAGTTACTATATCTCTTGCACAAATATTATCCCCCTTTCGGAGGTGAATCGGGTAGCTTATATCTTAGGTTTCATAGTAAGGGTTTCCGTTTGAAATCACCCCTTGTAGTCAAACAAGCGTGATTGAGGCCTATAGCCCAAAAAGGTACCAAAACAAGAAGTCATCACGCAAGCGTGATTGAGACTGCAAGGCCCTACTAAATATACGATATGAGAGATCTCAAAAGAGAAAACTCAAATAATCCCATCCTCTGAGACTTTAATCCTGAGAGGCCTATTTTTTAGAGTGAGTCGAAAAGCTTAGGTCTAGTTGTACTCACTTGGGTCGTTCTCAAAGGGTGATTACTTTTTCCCACTATGACAGGCCCACTAAAGGTAATCAAATCTCAAACATAGAAGCGCTTCAAGCATCGAGATTTTTGATTGTCCAAATGGACAAGAGCATACTCTCCTACCTTTTAGACAACTTCTCATACATAGAAAAAAATATGTTCATTTATCATTAGCAAAATAAGTGCCTAGAAAACTTAAAGAAGACACAAATTTTGGTTGAGTTCTCCTTAGGCAACCTGCAAAATAGATACGTCAGTAGTCATGTTGTTTTGATGAAATGAAGCTTTGACAAGCATAATCTTCGGCAATCATCTTGAAAAAACTAGTTAGGCTACTAGAAAATTTCACAAACAAACCAGGGTTACCATTAGTAATAGCCAAATTGAAGCATGAAAACCCTAAAATGTAATCTGTTTTGAAAACACAGAAGCAGAATTTCGTACAAGTATTCTCACCTTCTCGTATGAGTATTCTCACATGCTCGTACGAGTACACAAAGAAACTTGTATGATAGTGCAAAGGAACTCGTACGACATTCTGAATCAGAGCTAGCCAGAAACTTGTGAGATTAAAAATTTGATGATGCTAAGAGGCCAAAAAATGAGATTTTCGGCCCCACGATGGGCACCAAAATGTCATGCCTATGAAGTGTGGTACTTGCAGTTCTAACACAAACTCTCAATAGATCATTACAAGCATGGTTAGCAAATTAAAAGCAAATGAAAGATGAACCATGACAAAGCGACCGATCGCCTCCTAAGCGATACAAGTATGGATTTGCTCTTAGATCCGGATAAGCAATCCTAGTGACTTGACTACTCCTAGATGAAGGATTTGAAATGATGATGATATGCAAGCTAGATGAGATTGATTATGCTAGATTGATCCAACAAGATAATTAAACTAATGATATTCATGATTAAGCTATGATGATGATGCAATTAAGCTAGAAAAGATATTGATTAATCTACATGATTCAACAATTATGCTAGAAAATGATCAAATTAAGCCAGATCTAAGATGCAATTGCATATAATAACAATGCTCAAATGATATACTAGAATGGATATGCCTATAGTAACAATGCATAAATTTATAATGAGATGGGATCCTTTGTGCTCCAAAATGGGAGATATTTATAGGAATTCCAAGGCCAAGGGTGAGGTGGCAGGAATCAACGGTCAATATTGAGTCTAAAGATATCAAGGGTGAAATTGGAGGAGGTTGGAGAATAGGTTGGAGGGAGGGACACTTGTCATCTGTGTGGTCACAAGTGTCAAGGAGCCTTTCTCATAAGAGGGCTAGTGTCCAAGAGAGGAGACATGTGGCCAAAGTTCCATGTGTCTCAAGGGGAGAATATCCACACCATAGGAGGTTAGGATAAGGAGGTTAGGATGTGAAAGATAGGATAGGGTTAGTTAAACCCAAGGTTAGGTGGAATGGGTTAGGTTAGAGGGATGGTTAGGTTAGGTGGTTAGAAGTTAGGAGGCATGTGGGTAATTTGAATTTTAAATTTCAAATAATAGGAAAAGACTAAGGGATTTAATCAAATTGCTAATGAATTCAATTAAAATGGGAAGGGGAATTAATTAAATAATTGCTTATTTAATTAGCTAGCTTCAGACCATTTTTAGGTGTATACAATATGCAACTAAAATTATGAAAAATATTCATACATTAGACATTGTTGTGACAAAGATATATTTTTAAAAATTGAATTTATTCTTTTTATAAAAAAATGTTATGCATGACATAATAAACGTCACTTCTAAAAATTGTTGATTACTATAAAAAATAAGTTGCTAAAAGTTGCATAAAAATATGCACAATTTATTTTTATTTTTTTTAATATACATATAAAAAATCTACGCAAAAAATCTCAAAATAAATAGTTTTCTTCATTTCATCTTCAAATAGCTATTATATGTGTTAGTAAGTGAAGATCTGGTGCAAAATAATGATTTCAATGTCAAGTTTGACCAAAAAGTGTAATCTATTATTGTGGAATCACCCTCGCTTATCAACAATGAATCTTATTTGTCACACATCTTTGAATCTTATGGTATTAACAATATTCATGTTCTTTGTCAAAAAAAAATTGTTTTTAGACTTGTTCTCATAAAAAGGTTTGGTTTTTAGAAATATCATTATGTTTTCTTTTACTAGTTGATGAAAGATACAACATCTAATGGTTCTCTCAAGGAGGTGAACTATCTACATTTTTTGGTTTCTTGTCGTGGCTTTCTATGTGAACTAAAATGGCAATAGGATTTGAACTGCTTCAAAATGTTTGGATTCTATTACTCCATATTGACCTTATTCTTATTCTTGCTAAAGAATTTAGGATTATCATGTTTATTTCCTTTTAAAAATATTTTTATAAGTATCTTACCAAGAAGGGCCTTCTCCATTTGAACTCCTTTTTCAATAATTTCATCAAACATGGTTACACAATGCACTTGCAAGTGGAATGTCATCATTTGATTGAATAGCTACTTCTTGTGAATTGTCCATGAGAATCTACCATCTAAGCCTCTCCACCTTTAGAGGAATGAAGACAAAATTTATTGTTTTATTTTATAGTATTGCATAAATGCATCATAGTGAACTCATTTTAGTTCCATGTATGACAAATGTTTAACAAAATTCTCAAACAATTTAGCAAAGGAGGTGATAGATCCCCTAGGAAAGTGTAAAAATCACTCCAATGCTTTCCCTCCTAGACTTTGTGGGGATAGCCTAAGTAATTATCATCAAGAAAAAAACTTCCCAACATGCCATAATTTTTTTAACTCATTCTCTAGGATCTTCCTTCCCTTTATGATTGTTAAATTTTAGAATTTTGAAGTAATGAGGGGAACAAGTTTGTAATATAGACCAACCAAGGGGTATGGGCTTAACACCTCAAATTTATGATTCTTACTTTTATTTTGATTTTAGGATCTTGTTTTGTATTTAATGTATGAATTTTTTCCATATATTTATGTTCTTGAATAATTTATGGATTTAGAGATGGCTTAGATGGCTAAGTAGAACTATTTTAATATTCTGGGTTTGATAGTTTTGAGGATAAGTGATTTACATGAGCCAAGTTTTCCAATTGTTGAATAATAGGTTGCAATTGGTCACTCATGACTTTGTGTTAATCCAAGGAGTTGTGTTGGATGGTTTTCCCTTTATAGTCATGGGGAACTTTAGAATTTTCTATCAAAAGTTATGTTTAGTTGTTGAAATCAGGATCGTTAATAGTGACATGTTTATTTGAAGGGCCTTGACCAATGAGGTTACTAAAAACATTATGAGTGTGTTATTTAGAGATATTTGATTCCACCTAATGTTGGCATTTGGCACTATAACAGACAATGAAGGATTGTTGACATTTCAATAAGGATATTCAGAAGGTTATTGATGATAATGGATATAACTGATTAAGGATGTTTACTGTCTTGATATTATTATTTTGTCATTGATGTCAAGAAATTGATTTTCCAATTCAGTATGATGTTGCCATATCTTGAGAAGTATGATTTGAAGAATATAAACATGTCGATAAAAGACACAAGAAAGATTATGATGAATAAGAGGATGAATAAGGTATTCAATGGGCAACTATTACCGAGTCAGACAATGATGAGATCATGATGTTTAGATTGTTTTAACATCATACATATGTTGTAAATTGTAAGGTTAATACTATACTATGTTACCAAGCAAAGAACCTAGTCGGTAAACCCTAAGGTTATCGCTATCGGGTAATGAAGGCAGAATGTCTACCAAGTGAAGTTTAGTATTTACCGAGTTGTAACCGAGTTATAACCAAGCTATTACAGAATGCATTAAATGGTTGCATGCGTTATTTAATGAAGGAAGCTGATGAGATGGAACTGATTAAATGATTGGTATGTCGTAAATATAGTTTGTTAATGAATCTATGGCAAAGGAAAGTCGGCATGAAGATCTACAGTTCAGATTGAACCGCAATACCCTGGCACAAGTTCCAAGAAATATACGCAAGTTCCTAGGCGGGGTAAAATGTTTTCAGATCGAAAGATGCATTGAACCTGGACAAGATTGAAGATTTGATGGCTATGATTGATCATGGGAAATGTGATCAAGGAGATTAAGTGGTTAGCTAATTATTTATAAATAGGGAACTGTTGATAAACAATGCATGTGGGCAAGTGTATGCACAGGGATGCTACATAGTGATTACCAAGCACAGAAGCTTGAAGACCTGTTTGAATAACAGATTATAGAAGCCCAGCAGATGGACAAGATTAGTTCTATGTCTAGATTGTATTGAACAAATAAGAATCAGCTTTAGCATTTTAGATGTGAAGTTGCAGATAGATTTTTATTACTGTTATTTTGTGAAAGTGACAAAAAATCTCTTAACCGAGTGGACTTAACAGTCTTATTTGTAAAACCCTCTAGCAAGGTGACATTCTGATTGAGTGTTTGAAATCCTTTAACAAGGTCACTTCTAACAAGGTGAAGATCCTAACAGATCTGAGGGAAATCCCTTAACCGGGTCACATCTAGCAATGTGTTTGTAATCTTTAACAGGATTTGCTTTTAACCGAGCATACTCTAGAAGAGTATATTTCTTAGTGGGTCCGAAATCCCATAGTGGTTTTTCCCTATTTGGGTTTCCACGTTAAATCTAGTGTTATGAGGTTTATGATGTTTATATGCTTTTGAGTTTCCATGTTTAACAATTTTGGTTATATTACTAAAGTATATGTTACCGAGGTTGAATCTGATGTTTTTATAGAAGAATAAGTTTGTATGATTCACCCCCCCCCTCTCATCTTGTTGGCGTATCAGAGCTTTGGACTCTAGAAGAAAAGTTTAAAGGAACTTGAGTTAAATATCCAAAGATGTATAAGAGGGATGCACCGAAGCTGAACAAGTCAAGTTTCTCTACATGGCAGAAAAGGATGAAGCTGCATCTATCAGGAGTTGGAGAATATGTTGTATACTATCTGGAGAATGATTTTGTTACACCGAGCACCTATCCTTTGACAATGGAAGAGATAAAGGCAAAGCAAGAACATATTCAAGCAATGATTGAAATAACATTTGCATTGACCATAGAGAAATGGAGGGAACAGCGGAAGGAACAACGTTTGCAGTGGGAAATTTGAATTCGAGAAATGGAGGGAATAGTGATGTTGGTTCCTCTGGTTTTGACTCCACTATAGCTCAAGGACAAACATCTGATGATGAGGATGGAAGACAGGATGGGGACCCACGAACACGGGACCCTCCTCCCGATCCCGAAAACTTAAAAGATTCTCAAGGTTCAAGCCCCGAGGCGGTGAAGATCGACTCAGAAAATACCAAGGAGGGGCAAATACCTAAACCCTATAATAGTCTCTTCGCAAGACAAGCATCTGGTAAACCGACTGGTAAATCATCTTTCCCCTTTGTGAAGGATATATCAGACAATAGAACAGGTAAACTTGCGATTGAGATTCCTGATTTGGTTATTGACCATAGTATATCTTTAATGACTCTTTCTCTAGTGGGGAAATTTGTTGGACCCCGATCTAATATTGAGGATGTTAGATCCTTTGTTAAGAGAAAATGGAGAATGAAAGGACAGGTTGAAGTCTCTACCCTGCCTAGAGGCTTTTTTGTGTTCTCTTTTTCATGTGGGGAAGATTTGGAAGCGGTGTTAAGTGGTGGCCCCTGGATGTTTGGTAAATCCTCTCTTTCTGTTAGAAAATGGTCCCCTAATATAGAACTCAATGACTCTTTTTTTGAATCTGCTCTGGTGTGGGTTAGGTTACCTGGGCTGCCATTGGAATACTGGGTGGAGGATGTTTTCTCAGGAATCGCTAACTCCTTTGGGGAGCTTGTTGCGATAGACCCAATGACAGCAGCTCGCAAGAGATTGGTGTATGCACGCATCTGCGTCAACATATCACAGAATATGGATCTCCCAAGTAATATTGACATAAACTCCAAACTTGGGTTATGGGAACAAGCCATTGAATTTGAATCTCTCCCTTTTGTGTGCTTCTCTTGCAAAAAAGCAGGTCACTAGGCTAAGGATTGCCCCAGCAACCCTAAAAGACCTGTGATGAAAGAAAAAAACATTCACAAACCAGTTTGGAAAGAAAAAAATAACAACAAAGAATGGAACAAGTTAGAAGAAAAAAGTGGAAACTTGGTAAACATACCAAAACATCTAAAAGTTGATTCCACTAACCCTCCTAAAGACCCTCCCCCCGAAAGGGGAACAAAAAGAATGAAACCAAGGAGTTTGAGATCAAAATAGGCAATACCTTTGAGGCTCTACAGTCACAGGAGAAGGAGAATGAAATTAGCGTAGAGACACTTGAAGATGGTGAGATTGAGGATATCACTGACTTTCATCCTGAGGATCTACATGAACCCATATCAAAGAAAGAAGAACCCTATTTAGGGGAAGAGTTTCAAGAACAGGAAATAAAAATGGGAAGGAGTAACAAGTTTGGGTCGCCGCAAGCAAACTTAAATGTTTTATTCCAGAATATAGAAGTAGATATGACCACTTCATCCCAGAAAAGAGAAAATCTATGGAGCAACATGCAAGATGAATCTAGAGCAAAACAAAAAGAAGAAAACACAACAGGAAATGGAAAGAAAATTAAAACCAAGAAGGCAGGAGGTCCTAATGGAGTAAAAACCAGAACCAGATCTAAGGCTGATTTTGGGGCCTCAAGATCCCCACCGGGACACAAAACTATGAAATGGCATAGGGACCAGGAGAGTAAGCAAAACATAGCTGATGGAAGCCAGCGAACTATTAAGGAGTCCTGCCCCCAGGCTTCCAAATGAAAGTAATACCTTGGAACATCAGAGGCCTAAATGGTCTCAATAAATAGGATATATTAAGGAACCTTATTCGAGATCAAAATCTGGATATTACCCTGGTTTAGGAAACCAAAATGAGTAAAGAGAAAGTGGAGAAATTAAAGTTTTTCAAAAATGGAGGGGTCTATGGTAGTAGCTCGAATGGAGCCTCGAGAGGGATTGCTATATTCTAGAATAAAAGCACAACCTCTGGAGATATGATTGATGTGGATGGCAATATTTTATCCCTAAAAGCTAAAAGCATCTTTGATGGTAAGGAATTTGTTATCACTAATATATATGCCCCTAACTCCAAATCTGCTAGAAGTATATTCTGGAATAAAGTTCAACATAAAAGGAAAAAATTCTCTCTGCATAGCTGGGTTGTGATGGGAGATTTCAATACTCCTCTGCAAGACATAGAAAAATTTGGAGGTAGTCAAGCTCAACCAGATAGCAGATCTGACCTGATGGACTTTATTAATGACAATGCTCTTATTGACTTGGATCTCAACGGGGCTTCCTACACTTGGTCTAACTGAAGAGATGGTGAAGATCTCATCCAGGTAAGACTTGATAGATCCCTTCTCTCTAATGATTGGATTCTTTCTCATAGTTGCTCCCTTTCTATTATTAATAGAATTGGGTCAGATCATTATCCCATTTCTTTTGTTGCTGAGAACTCTAAGAATAATTAGAGATTCCCTTTTCGTTTTGAAAAGATGTGGACCTCCCACCCTAATCTTGAAAAATCCATTGCTGAATGGTGGAATCTTGATGTTAATGGAACTGCCATGTATAAAGTTGCCAAAAAACTTAAAAATATCAAAACCAACATTAAGACCTGGAACAAGAAGGTCTTTGGTGATATCTTTGATTCAAAGAAAAAATTAAAGGAGGAATTGGACCAGATACAAAATTCAATCCAGAAAGAAGGCTACAAAAATTATTCCAAAGCCATGGAAGATAAGGTCCTAGTCAACGTCCACAACATTATTTCTAGGGAAGAAATATATTGGAGACAGAGATCTAGGGCTATATGGCTGAAGGCAGGGGACAGAAACACTAAATTTTTCCACATGACTTCTCTAAAACATAAGGCTACAAATAGAATCACAAGACTGACTGTTGAGAACAGCACTCTGCTTAATAAGGATGAAATCAGGAATGAAGCTGTCAGATTCTTCAAGAAAATCCTTTCTAGTAACAAGGACATTGATCAGACCCATCAACTCAATTTGGTTAATATTATTCCTAAGATCATTAACCCTATTCAGAATAAGGCCCTTACTGTTATCCCGTCTGCTAGAGAAATCAAAAAAGTTGTCTTCTCGTTTCAAGGGGATAAAGCTCCGGGCCCTGATGGTTTCCCTATGTTCTTCTTCCAAGAATTCTGGCATATTGTGGGGGAGGATACGGTTAATGCGGTTAAAGAATTTTTTGGATCCAGAAGAATCCTTAAGGAACTTAATTCCACTTTTATAGCCTTAATCCCCAAAGTTGCTGGGGCGGATTCTATGGGAAAATTTAGGCCAATTAGCCTATGCAACTCTTTCTACAAAATTATATCTAAAGTTTTGACCACTAGAATTTTGGCGGTGCTTCCTTTCATCATATCTGAGGAGCGGAAAGGCTTTGTTACTGGTAGGTAGATCCTGGACTCAATCATTCTTGTTCATAAGAACATTCATTCCCTCAGTGCTACTAAAAAAGAAGGTTTCTTGATAAAGCTGGATCTGGCAAAGGCTTATGATAGAGTTGAGTGGGATGTTCTCTTTAAAATCATGGGGGCTTTTGGTTTTGATGATGAGGTTATCAAAATAATCAGAGAACTAATCACTACTCCTATGTTCTCTATTTTGGTTAATGGATCTCCAACAAAAAAATTTTAAACTTAAAGAGGGCTAAGACAAGGAGATCCCATATCTCCTATCCTTTTTACCATTTTGGCTGAAAGTATGAGCAGATTGATTCATAAGTTGAAACAAAGCAAAACTATCAAAGGTCTTCAACCTTCCTCTGCTAATGTTTTTTGCACTCATCAACAGTTTGTTGATGACACTATCCTCATGGGATATTCTTCAGTTAAGGAGGCTGATGCCTTCAAAACAGCTCTTAACTCCTATGCTTTGGCAACTGGTCAGCAAGTTAATTGGGACAAATCGGCTATGTACTTCCTCAATACTCCGGTCACAAGACAACAAAAAATTGCTAACATTATTGGGTGCAAAGTGGAAATGCTCCCTTCCACCTATCTGGGCCTTCCTTTAGGGTTAGCTCCCCCAAATTCCTTCTGGAATATGCTCATTGATAAAATTAATAAGAGACATGCTGGATGGAAAGGCTCAATGTTATCTCAAGCTGGGAAAATGCAGCTCCTTCAAGCTACTCTTCAAAATCTCCCTGTTTATGCCCTCAGCCTGTTTGGTATTCTGGCTAAATTTGTTGAAGCTATGGAAAGAATCCAAAAGAGATTTTTATGGTCAGGAGTGGAAGAAAAAAAGAGAATACCTTTGATTGCTTGGGACAAAGTGTGTAGACCAAAGAACAAAGGAGGGTTGGGGATTAAAGTTATAAAAACCTTTAACAAAGCTCTTCTTGCCAAGCAGTTATGGAGAGCCTATGACACTAAGAAAGATTAGAATCAAATTTGGTTTGACAAATAATTTCAAAATCAGACTATCCAAGGGATCCTTAACTCTGAAGATATCCCTGTTGGATCCTTCATCTGGAATAGTATTACCAAATCCATAAAAGTGGCAAAAGCTGGGGCTGGGTGGGTCCTTGGAAAAGGTGACAGAATAAGGTTTTGGGAAGACCCCTAGATGAAGAATGAAGCCCTTTATGATCAAAACAACAGTCAAATTATTGAAGAGTGTAAAAGGAGGTTTGGGCTTATGGTATGTGACTATTGGAAGGAGAATAAGTAGGTTAAACTTGATGACCTCCATTCTGGATTTTCCTCTCTCCAGAAGGAGTTGTTGTCCTTTTCCCCTAACAAAAGCCATGATGATGTTTTCCTCTGGAAAAGTGATCCTAAAGGTGAATTTACGGTTGCTTCTACCTATAAAAACACTGTCTCTCAAAACAGCAATCCCATTTGGAGCAAATTTTGGAACAGCATCCTGATCCCTAAAGTCAACATTTTCTTTTAGCTTGCTTCTCATAATAGCACCCTTACTCTTGAAAATTTAATCTAAAGGGGTTTCAAATTCCCTAATAGATGTGAGATTTGTCAGAAGGAGGGGGAATCAATTGATCACCTATTTTTTCATTGTTCCTTCACCTGGGATATTTGGTGCAAAATATGGGAAAAATGGAAAATTAACTAGGTCATGAACAAGAGCATCAAGGATATCATCTGGCAATGGAATTTTCCAACCAAATGTCAAATCATCAAGAACCTGTGGTCTTTGACCCTCCCCATGATATGCTGGGGCATTTGGAAAGAAAGGAATAACAGGATATTTAGGGAAGTTAAGTGTAATACTCAGGTGGTCTTTGAAAAAATATGCAGGGCTATAAAGGAGAACATCAACATTCCTCACAAGAATAATCAGCAATGGTCTACTACTGATATGAATGATATGGAAAAAGACATCCTTACTGAATGGAACCTAATACATAAGGTCTACAGATCGGACAATAAGAAGAAGAGAGATAACATTGTATGGAGGTTTCCTGATTATGACTAGATAAAGGTTAATTTTGATGGGGCGGCTAAAGGGAACCCTGGAAAGGCTGGTGGAGGCGGAGTTATTAGAAATGCTCAAGGAATTTGCATTGCTGCTTTTGCTTCCCCTTTTGGAACCCAAAATAATCATATGGCTGAAGCTCTAGCAATGCTAAAGAGCTTCCAGCTAGCTCAGGAATTCAAATTCAAAAAATTTGGCTCGAAGGGGACTCTTTAAACATCATACAAGCCCTTAAAGGTACTAGTTATGTTTCCTGGAATATTGCCAATGTTATTAAAAATGCTAAAGATATTCTAAATAACTATGTTAGCATTATTATAACTCATACCTTTAGAGAGGGCAATAAGGTTGCAGATATCCTTGCCAATGAAGGGGTCAATTTGGAGAAGGATGTCAAATACATAGGAGAAAATCACATCAAACGGGAGATTAAGGAGCAATTATACTTTGATTGCCTCAATGGATCAAACTAATCTCATGATTTATTTCTGGGGAACGAGTACCAATGACAGATTTTGGGGGCGGATTAACTGTCAGATGATGAGTGTTTCTCGACATCATAACCAAGATCATATGTGTGCGAAAGATAATAGTAATAATAGTTGGGTTTGTGTGGACATGAGTAGCAATCTCAAAACTGCGAAAGAGTCTTTACACAGGGAAACCAGAAATAACAAGTTTTCAGAGCTTTATCCGCGGATTGAGAATTGCAGCAGAGGGTATCTTTACCTGAAAATTAGAATGGGCGGTAACCTAAACTGGAATGAGCCTTCAGGTTGTGAGAATTGGAAGAGGGAAAGAAAGGTTTGGAGAAGGCTCCACAGACATGGCTTCACTGATTATATGGAGAAGCTCCATGGTAGTAGAAACTTTATGTCTCACGGTTTCGCTAAAAGCTGGAGCAACAACAGGGCTACCCTGTTTGGGGAAATTTGGCAAATCGATGAAAATTTGATTGTGGAGGTCACAGGACTCAAGATGGAGGGGACTAAGTTCTACAGGGATAGGAAGTATGCCGCTGAGGCTTTCAAAAATTTCCCAAAGACGGAGGACGAGAAGGGCAACCTGGCGAAGAAGGAGAACATATCATACTACACCCCCCAACAGGTAAAAGCTTTATGGCAAAAAGTTCTTAGGGCTTTAATGGAATATTTGACTGTGGATGGCAGATTTACAAAAATTTATAACTATAATTTCGCTATCCTGAACCACTTCCACCATGGGGCTAAAATATCCTTGCCCTTCTATTTAGCCTCCTCTCTAAACGAGAGCCTTGCCGACCATGTCAAAAAGCCCAGCTCCTATCCTTTAGCGCACCAAGGACTCATTCTGCTTATTTATGAACATATTAAGGATAAGGCTAGGGCAACCAAAGATGATCCTTTGATCATCAATGCTCAAATATCTGAGAAATGCATAGATTCTGATTCGAATGGGGAGCCCAGCACCCCTACCCATAAAAAAAGGAAGGTTGAAACCGAGCATGAAGAAAAGGATGTGCATTGTGATGAAGAAGAGGGAAAGGATAAGGACACTGTTACTGAAATGGAGCCTAACAAGGAGGAGAATTATGGTGAAGGGGAGGAAGGGGGAAATTCTGAGAATCTTCACTCCAACCCTAAGGGCTCGGAAAGTGAGAATGAGGCTCTGAATCTTAAGGAGGGTGATAACCCTAATGCTGAGGAGACTAAACAGAGCAAGGACTCTGCGGATACCATCCTGGACACCGCTCACAACTGCACCCTTGAATTCTTCAATTTTCAGAAGTGGGTTGTTGAAAACATCACCAGCATGCAGGGTAAGCAAAGGGAGCTGGAAGATAAGATCAATAAGCTGATTAAGATGTCTAACTCTGGGAAATAGAACGAGGAGACAAAAAACAGTGAAGCAGAGGAGGAAATGGAAATGGAGGACTGGCTGAAGAAAGATATGATAAAAGGTGACCTGAAACATTTGGAGGACATTATTAAAACCATGAAAGAACAGGTGGAGGAGGACAAAGACAACTTCAATGCCCGGATGGCCCGTAATGAGAAAGCATTGAAAAGCCTTATGAACCATAGCCTCCAGGTCCTTAAAGTTTCCTCCTAGAATATGAATGCACTGGTGGATCATCTGGAAAAGAAAAACCAGGAGAAGAACCTGGTAATTATAGAAGATGCTCCAACTTCCAGCCTAACCCACTAGACCCCTAGGCGCAGAACCAAGCAGACTATTGCTGAGAAGGACACGAAAATGAAAGAGAGTCAGATTGTTCAGGAAAACACTGACTTGAGGGAAGCGGCCAAGGCAATGATGCTCTTGGTGCAGAATGCAGAGGAAACCATGAAGAGTTTTTAATTTTCTTGTAATGTTGGGCTTGGGGTCAATTTCTTGCTGGCCTCTTGCTGTCCTTTTCTCTGCTGCTAGTTTTTTTGCTGGTCTTTTGCAGCTATTTTGTTTTGTTTCCTTCCTGAATATCTTTCGAATATAATTGGGTTTCGGGTCCCTTAAAACCTGTTTTTACTTAATCAAAAACATCTGCATTGATCGATTCAGAGTTTAATGATCTAGAAGGTTGCAATGATGCAAAGGCAATGTGAGATAAGCACATATCAATATATGAAGGAGATGAACATGTTCAAAGAGCAAAAGTACATAGTATAAGAGGACAACTTGAATCCATGAGGATGAATGAAGGTGAGAACATAACTCAGTATAGTACAAGACTAAAGGAGATTGTCAATCAAATCAAAGGAGCAAGTGGAACTATTGAAGAAAAGGATATAACAAGTAAGTTGTTAAGAACCCTTCTACCAGCTTATGCAATCCGAGTCTCTACAATCAATGAATTGAGGTCTGTACCTAATATGCCAGTTTCTTTAGATGCTACTATTGGTAAGCTACATGCATTTGAGTTAAGTAACTTTGATAACAATGGATCTTCGGTAAACAAAGTTGAATCTGCATTTAGTTCTTTTCATCTTGATGAATCTAATGATTTCAATGAAAGAAAGTATAAGTACTCTGAAGGAGATCACAGTGGAGCAAGTGAAATATTTCATAAGAACATGGAAGAAGTACACAAACTGTATGAGGAAATCAGAAAGCAAGAAGAGTTTGAAGCACTATTAGCCAGAAGGTTACCGAGAGGCAAAGGTAAGTATAAAGGAAAACTGCCTTTGAAATGTTTCAATTGTGATAAAATAGGACACATAGTTTCTAACTGTCCTGACAAAGATTCTACTGAAAAGAGAGATTACCAAGATGACAGACAGAAAGATAATCATTACAGAGGACACCGAGACTTCAGAAGAAGAGATAGAAAGACATGCTTAATAGCCGATGAGGAATCCAATGATGATAAATAAGATGATACTGATACAGAGGAAGTAGTTTATGTGGCTATCAAATATGGATCAGATGAAGAAAGGTATGAAGAAAAAGCCCTAATATCATAAACACTAATGATTCTTGGATCATAGATAGTGGATGCTCACATCATATGATAGGAGATAAACACAAGTTTGTTATATTAGAAGATTATGATGGAGGCTATGTTAGATTTGGTAATGATGCACCATGTCCGGTGAAAGGTAAAGGATCTATAACACTTCTTGACAATGCAAGATACAATGATGTTTATTGGGTTGAAGGTTTGGAATACAATTTGTTGAGTGTAGCATAGCTAAACAACACAGGTTACCGAATAGAATTTCAGAAAGGAATTGTCAAAGTTCATGACAAGAATGGAAAGTTAGCTACTACCGGGACACAAACAAAAGGTAACACATTTCACCTTGACTCAACTCGTAACAAGTGTTTGTATGCAAAGATAGATGATACCTGGTTATGGCATAAAAGGTTTTGTCATGTAAATTTTGATAATATGATCAAAATAAGTAAGAAGCACCGAGTAAGAGGTCTACCGAGTCTTGAAAAACTTGAGAATGCTATGTGCCAAGGATGCCAGATGGGTAAGATGACAAGATCAAGCTTTACAAGTATGTTTTACACTTCTAAGGGAATTTTAGATCTTGTGCACACTGATCTTTGTGGTCCTATGAAAGTTCAAAGTTATTATGGTGATAAATATTTCATATTATTTGTGGATGACTATTCAAGGATGATGTCAGTAATGTTTTTAAAAGAAAAATCAAAAGCTTTTCAAATGTTTAAATGGTACAAGGCAAGAGTTGAAAATGAAACAGGAAGACAACTGAAATGTCTTAGATCAGATAGAGGAGGAGAGTTCACATCTGATGAATTCAACTTATTCTGCAATGATCATGGTATTACAAGACAAGTCTCTGCACCGAGAACTCCACAGCAGAATGGAATAGCTGAGAGAAGAAACAGATCTATTATGGATTGTGCTAGAACACTGATGATTGAAAAGAAGGTGCCACAAACATTTTGGAGAGAAGCAATAAGCATAGCAGTTTACACCTTGAACCGAGTATAATTGAAGAAAGGTACTTTGAAGACACCATATGAAATCTGGTATGATAAGAAACCCAATGTAAGTTATTTTAAAATCTTTGGAAGTAGATGCTATGTTCACAAAGATGATAGAAATGGCAAGTTTGATCAGAAGAGTGAAGAAGGAACATTTCTAGGTTATTCCTCTAGAAGCAAAGCATTTAAATGTCTGATCAAATCATCTAACAAAATAGTAGAAAGTGCAAATGTAAAAATTGATGAATTTGCAGAAAGAAATGATGAAGGAAATTACAAGGAACCAGAAGACTATGATAAATTTGTCTATGTTCAACCGACAAGTCTTACTGAGAAAACTGTTGAAGAAAATGAAGAGAATATCCAGTTACCGAGTGATGAAGAAGATCATACAGAGCCTACCAAGCTTGTATTAGCCAAGTATGTCAGAAGACATCATGCACCAAGTCAGATTATAGGAGATAAGAATGATCCAGTGATGACAAGGAATAAACTGAGACAGAACACATGTCTAATATCTAAATTTGGACCGAGAATAGTGAAAGAGGCATTTAACAGTGAAGATTGGATAAATGCTATGACAGAAGAGATCGATCAAATCAAGAAGAATGACACATGGACACTAATCCCAAGACCGAAGGACAAAAATGTAATTGGTACAAAGTGGATTTTCAGAAACAAGCTAAATGAAAAAAGAGAGGTCATTCGAAACAAAGCAAGACTAGTTTGCAAAGGTTATGCTCAAGAAGAAGGAATTGATTATGGTGAAACTTTTGCACCTATTGCTAGACTTGGAGGAGTAAGAACATTGTTGGTATATGTTGCTTTCAAAAACTTCAAGGTATATCAAATGGATGTCAAATCTGCATTTCTGAATGGAATATTAGAAGAAGAAGTTTTTATTGAACAACCTAAAGGATTTGTTGAAGACAATAATAAAGATCAGGTACGTAAATTGAACAAAGCTTTATATGGTCTGAAACAAGCACCTAGAGCATGGTATGAAAGATTGCACTCTTATTTGATTAAGATTGGTTTTATAAGGACAAGTGAGAACAGCAATATGTACATGAAGAATGATGAAAATGGAATACTGATCTCAACCATATTTGTTGATGATATTATATTTTGTGGAAATGACTCTTTATGCAAGAACTTTGGAAATGAAATGAGCAAAGAATTTGAGATGTCATTAATCGGTGAGATAAAGTATTTTATAGGTTTACAGATACTGCAAATGAAAAATGAGATTTTCATTACTCAATCCAAGTACATAAAGGAAATCTTGAAGAAATTTGGAATAGAGGATTCAAAACCAGTAAGTACTCCTATGACTACCAACTGTAAATTATCAAAGAATGATGAATCTGCATCTCTTGATGAGACACTTTACCGATCCATGATTGGAAAACTACAATATGTTGTTCACAGTAGACCAGACATAGCACATGCAGTAGGTATAATTGCAAGATTCTCTGCAGATCCTAAGGAAACACACATGACAGCAATCAAAAGAATCTTTAAATACTTGAAAGGCACTAAAGATTATGGCTTAGTATATCAGAAAGGAAATGATTTTGATTTAAAACTTTATACTGATGCTGATTGGGCAGGCAACATTGATGACAGAAAAAGCACAAGTGGAGGAACTTTCTTTTTAGGAGAAAGACTAGTGAGTTGGCTTAGCAAGAAACAAGGATGTGTTTCACAGTCAACAGCAGAAGCTGAATACGTTGTTGCAGCATTGAATTGTACCAACATTGCATGGATCAAACAATCTTTGGAAGGTATAAATGAGAAAGTTACCGAGCCAGTAACTATATTCTGTGACAATACTAGTGCCATTAATATTCCCAAAAATCCTATTATGCACTCTAAGACAAAGCACATCTCTATCAAATATCATTATCTTAGAGAAGAAGCTCAAGAGAAGAAAGTGGTGTTAGAGTATGTTAGCACAAAGGAACAAATAGCAGATATCTTCACCAGGCCACTACAAAGGGACACTTTTGAATATCTCAGAAGTAAGTTAGGGGTCCTACCCCTATCTTCTACTCACTGACCGAGTTCGGTGAAAGCATCAATCCGATGACTCTATCGAATATCTTTTAGGAGTTGATGTTGCATTACACACTTTAGGATGTTTTCTAAAGGTGTACAGGAAATATTACAGGAAACAATACAGGGAACAAGAATTGAAGACAAAATGCTCTGACCGAGACTGAATTGACACATTACAGCAGGAATTCACTTCATACAGGAAGAAATTATGTTTTAGTTCTTTACTTTTTGGCATTGTTGTCAAAGGGGGAGAAAACTGAGAAAGGGGAGAAGACTGAGATTGGAAAGAAAACTGAAGAAAATAGGAGAAGTCTAATGTATGGGGGAGAAAATCTGTTGACAGCAGGAGAGTATTTCAGCATTTCAAAATCACAGCAACCCGAATCTTTTAAGGTCAAATAAATTGGTTTTGCCATCAATGCCAAAGGGGGAGATTGTTGGCATTTGGCACTATAACAGACAATGAAGGATTGTTGACATTTCAATAAGGATATTGAGAAGGTTGTTGATGATTATGGATATAACTGATTAAAGATGTTTACTGTCTTGATTTTATTATTTTGTCATTGATGTCAAGAAATTGATTTTCTAATTCAGTATGATGTTGCCATATCTTGAGAAGTGTGATTTGAAGAATATAAAGATGTCGGTAAAAGACACAGGAAAGATTATGATGAATAAGAGGATGAATAAGGTATTCAATGGGCAACTATTACTGAGTCAGACAATGATGAGATCATGATGTTTATATTGTTTTAACATCATACATATGTTGTAAATTGTAAGGTTAATACTATACTATGTTACCAAGCAAAGAACCTAGTCGGTAAACCCTAAGGAACCTAGTTAGTAAACCCTAAGGTTATCGCTATCGGTTAATGAAGGTGGAATGTCTACCAAGTGAAGTTTAGTATTTACCGAGTTGTAACCGAGCTATAATAGAATGCATTAAATGGTTACATGCGTTATTTAATGAAGGAAGTTGATGGGCTGGAACTGATTAAATGATTGGTATGCCGTAAATATAGTTTGTTAATGAATCTATGGCAAAGGAAAGTCGGCATGAAGATCTACAGTTCAGATTGAACCGCAATACTCTGGCACAAGTTCCAAGAAATATATGCAAGTTCCTAGGTGGGGTAAAACGTTTTCAGATCGAAAGATGCATTGAACCTGGACAAGATTGAAGATTTGATGGCTATGATTGATCATGGGAAATGTGATCAAGGAAATTAAGTGGTTAGCTAATTGTTTATAAATAGGGAACTGTTGATAAACAATGCATGCGGGCAAGTGTATGCACAGGGATGCTACATAGTGAATACCGAGCACAGAAGCTTGAAGACCTGTTTGAATAACATAGTATAGAAGCCCAGCAGATGGACAAGATTAGTTCTATGTCTAGATTGTATTGAACAAATAAGAATCTTCTTTAGCATTTTAGATGTGAAGTTGCAGATAGATTTTTATTACTGTTATTTTGTGAAAGTGACAGAAAATCTCTTAACCGAGTGGACTTAACAGTCTTATTTGTAAAACCCTCTAGCAAGGTGACATTCTGATTGAGTGTTTGAAATCCTTTAACAAGGTCACTTCTAACAAGGTGAAGATCCTAACAGATCTGAGGGAAATCCCTTAACCGGGTCACATATAGCAATGTGTTTGTAATCTTTAACAGGATTTGCTTTTAACCGAGCATACTCTAGAAGAGTATATTTCTTAGTGGGTCCGAAATCCCACAGTGGTTTTTCCCTATCTAGGTTTCCACGTTAAATCTGGTGTTATGAGGTTTATGATGTTTATATGCTTTTGAGTTTGCATGTTTAACAGTTTTGGTTATATTACTGAAGTATATGTTACCGAGGTTGAATCTGATGTTTTTATAGAAGAATAAGTTTGTATGATTCTCCCCCCCCCCCCCCCCCCCCTCTCATCTTGTTGGCTATTGGATTTATACTTACATTTAGTATCAGAACTATCACCTAAAACAAATTTAAGGATTTTATCTCAATTTCCAAAGATTTTTTTTTCTACATGGTAATAATCTTCTTCAGATTTAAGCATATCATCAATACTACCAAAGTTTTCACTTTTGTCAACAAGGTCCTCAATATCATCCTCAATTTATTTTTCATATTGATAAATAGTTTGAGGAACATTATGAAAAAGGTTAACCTTGGCATCTAACTTAGCTTGGTTCCTAGTTTTTGGTCCCATGATTAATTTTGAACTCCTCTTTTTAGGTTTTAGTGTAAAAAAATATTATTTCTTGGTTTTAAGGTTAAAAATAGGTTTACACAAAGGGGAAGGATAAAGTAGACACAACCAAAACCTATATTAATTAGGTGGGAGTGTCAATTTTTTGGGCTTACAACTGTAAGTAATTTATGCAGGAGCATCTCCAGTTCATAGCAATCTTGCATCAACAAAAATCATTTTTCCTTTATGTTTTGTTTTTTGTTTGCAGTTTCAGTTTTCCTTTCTGTATGTCCCATTTTTGGCTCACTAAATCCTTTGGAGTTGGATTCTAATTGAATACTTGATCATCTTTCTTTCTTCCATACCGCATCGCATTTGGATCATTTTCCGGCAAGATATCGCTACCGGTTTCCATGACAGTTTCTTATTACCGGTTGCCTGAGACCTATTCTGGTGATCTACCAAAACCTATTCCAAAGATTGTGGAGCCTTGGGCGTTGATTCTGATGTTCCTTGGCATGTGGCCAACCTTTTCCCATGATCTATGTTTCATCCTTTGTATTTTTCGGAGGAATCTCTTGGCAAAGGCCGACCTTGTTTATTTTGCACGTTAGGTCTTGTTCTTTGGGTTTTGATCCCTCTTGGGCCAACTGGATCCTTTGGATCGATATATATATTTTTAATTACACATTAGAATAAGGGAAATCAAAATCAATCAGAGAATCAAGTAGCTAGACTGTGCGTAGAAGATAAATCATAAGATTCAAGGTCTCAGTTGTGACCTATTCTACCAGGCCTGTGAGTTGGTATGTTGTAACCCGATTGTTACCAGTTGGATGTAATCAAATTTCATGAAATAAAATAATATGTTTTGCATTGCCTCCATCATAAATTTGTGTTTCCGTTGTGTTTACTCTTGTTGACCAGTCCGGATTGATCTCTTTGAGGTCCCTCCTCACTGGTGACTACTTCAGTAATCTACCAAGATGTAGGTAGATAAGGAATGCAAAGATCATGCTTCATCTCTACATCCCTTGCAATAAATTTTAAGGGCATTGTCCATAATTAGCTATACCTCTACAAATTGGAAGTACAATGTGTGTGGCTTATTATGGATAAGTTCCTACTGATGCACCATAAAAATCATGATTAATAGTCTTAAGTTAGTCTTACAAGTTCTCTATGGGTATTCTCTATATACCAAAAGGATACATAAAGCATATTTATTTGAATAGGATCCCATCTTCAAACATGAGGTGTATGGATGAAGATGTGTTAGACACGATGGTGATTTTTTTGAGGTACACCTTTTGTTCTCCCCTTATTTTAAGCCCTATTGGAATGTGTGGTTCAAGTTATCCCCTAAGGTGATGAAATCTTTAGGAAAACCCCCTAAAAGAGAAAAAGAGAAAATAGTACTTATTTATGATCCTTGAGATCACCCTAAGGTTCAAGGAGAGCATATGTAAGCACATTGTAAGAAATCCAAGTGTGGAAGGATTCTTTTGATCCTCAAGCTTGTTTCATGATGCTTGAGGAGAGCATACACATAATCAGCCACAAGCACCCAAGAATCTAAACTAAAGAAGATATAGAAATAAAATGTTAATTTTTTCTACTCAAAACGTGTGAAAATAGTTTCAAGTTTTTATCTTTGACAAATGAATTTACACAAGTATTAGAAGTTTGGTTTTTTTGCATCAATATAAGCTTAGTAACAAAACGTGTTCTGAATTGTTAACCCTCTTCCACTAACGCCTTTCCCTTAAGTCCCAAAAATGAGGTGAATGGATGAAGATGTGTTAGACGCAATGATGACTCCTTTGAGGTACACCTTTTTCTCTCCCCTGATTTTAAACCCTATTAGAATGTGTGGTTCAATTCATCCCCTAAGGTTATGAAATCTTTAGGAAAGCCCCCTAAAAGAGAAAAAGAGAAAATAGTACTTATTTATGATCCTTGAGATCACCCTAAGATTCAAGGAGAGCATATGTAAACACATTGTAGGAAATCCAAGTGTGGAAGAATCCTTTTGATCCTCAAGCTTGTTTTGCGATGCTAGAGGAGAACATACACATAACTGACCACAAGCACAAAAAAATCTAAACTGAAGAAGATATAGAAAACAATTGTTAATTTTTTTACTCAAAACGTGTGAAAATAGTTTTATTTTTTTATCTTTGGGAAACAAATTTACGCAAGAACTATTAGTTTCAATGATTTTATTACATCGAAAGAAGGTTAGTAACAAAACATGTTGTCAATTTTAACCCTCTTCCACTTAACCCCTTCCCCTTAGTCCCAAAAAGGAGGTGTGCAGATGAAGATGTGTTGGACATAATGATGATTCCTTTAAGGTACACCTTTTTCTCTTCCCCTATTTTAAACCCTATTGGAATGTGCAGTTCAAGTCATCCCTAAGGTGATGAAATCTTTAGGTGAGCCTAATAAAAGAGAAAAAGAGAAAATAGTACTTATTTATGATCCATGAGATCACCCCAAGGTTTAAGGAGAGCATATGTAAGTACATTGTAGGAAATCCAAGCGTGGAAGGATGCTTTTTATACTCAAGCTTGTTTCACAATGCTAGAGGATAGCATACACATAAATAACCACAAGCACACAATAATATAAACTATAAAGGATATAAAAAACAATGCTAATTTTCTTTACTCAAAACGTGTGAAAATAATTTTGATTTTTTATATCTGACAAAAGAATTTACACAAGTACTAGTAATTTCAATGATTTTCTTGCATTGAAAGAAGGATAGTAACAAAACATATTGTCAAGTTTTAACCCTCTTCCACTTAGCCCCCTCCCCTTAAGTCCCAAAAAGGAGGTGTATGGATGAATATGTATTAGCATGATGATGACTCCTTTGAGGTACACCTTTTGGTCTTCCTCCATTTAAACCCTAATGGAATGTGTGGTTCAAGTAATCCCCTAAGGTTCAAGGAGAGCATATTTAAGACCATTGTAGTAAATCCAAGTGTGGAAGGATGCTTTTGATCCTCAAGCTTGTTTCACAATGCTAGAGGAGAACATACAGATAATTAACCACAAGCACACAAGAATCTAAACTAAAGAAGATATAGAAAAGAAATATTAATTTTTTTACTCAAAACGTGTGAAATAGTTTTAATTATTTATCTTTGACAAACAAATTTACACAAGCATTATTAGTTTCATTGATTTTCTTGCATTGAAAGAAGGTTAGTAATAAAACATATTGTCAAGTTTTAATCCTCTTCCACTTAACCCCCTCCCCTTAAGTCCCAAAATGAAGGTGTATGAATGAAGATTTGTTAGACACGATGATGACTCCTTTGAGGTACACCTTTTGCATTCCACCCATTTTAAACGCATCCTCTAAGGTGATGAAACCTATAGGCAAGCCCCCTAAAAGAAAAAAGAGAAAATAGTACTTATTTATGATCCTTGAGATCACGCTAATGTTCAAGGAGAGCATATGCAAGCACATGTAGGAAATCCAATAGTGGAAGGATGCTTTTGATCCTCGAGATTGTTTCACAATGCTAGAGGAGAGAATATACATAATTAACCACAAGCACACAATAATCGAAACTAAAGAAGATATAGAAAACAAATGTTAATTTTATTTACTCAAAACGTGTGAAAATAGTTTTAATTTTTTAACTTTTGGCAAACAAATTTACACAAGTATTAGTAGTTTCAATTATTTTCTTGCATTGAAAGAAGGTTAGTAACAGAACAAAATCCCTATAAATTTTTTAAAATAATTCTATAGACATAAAAATAGATGTACCAACAAATTCTTTATGATTTTTTATCAATATAAAAATTATCAAAATTTTAGTTTTATGTAAAAAGTTATGTATGACACAAAAAATAAACAAAGACAAAATTAAACTACTATAATTTTTATTTTAGATTGATTTGTAAAAACTACTTAAGCTACAATGAAGAGAGAGGGTGCAACTTTCCAACAACTAAAAAATTGTAAAACATTGACACTCCACACAAAAGTTATGTTAGTTTTTAAAAAATAGCTACTTTATTAATAAAAAATTGCTTGTTGGGGTTGGGGTGGAGCTCTGCTAAGAAGGTGGTAGGATGACGACAAAAGGGCAGCTAGAAACTGGACTTAGGGTTAGCAAAGATCTCAGCATTGATCTTAAAGGTGATGGTGGATGTTTCAAAAGGGGTTGCATATTTATAGTTTTTTGTTTTTATTTTATTATTGTTAACACCAATTTTTGGATATTGTCAGTTGGCAAGTTGGAGTCTACCATCAATAGGGAGCTTTAAGGCCTCAACATGAGGGGCTATAGGTCTTAGCCTTGCTATAAATAGGGTATAGGGCACCTTAGTAGTACCTAGATCAGTAACCTTTTAAAAGGCTTTAAAAAAATTACTTTTATTTATTTTTTTACAGAAAAATAAATTTAAATTGAAAAAAACTTGTTGTACATGCTTGTGAAATGGATATACAACTTCTCTAGGCAAAAAAGTTGCCTCAATTTTTATCAAGCTTTAAATTGATATATTATATATGTATTTTGGATTGTTTGTGCTTTTTGGATCAAACATTATGGTTTGATTTTTGCCAAAATGTCTTCAAATGTGAGTGACTTGCAAAATTTTAATACAAATATTTCATGTAAAATCTATCAAAACAAGTTATGAAGAATCCGTAAAAAATTAAATAAAATAAGGGACAATGTTTGACCAAGCATGTTGGAGATATGTACCCTCAATTCGAAACAAATGAAAGCAAACTAAAGAAAATCTAAGATCCATATTCTAAATTAAAAAATTAAATATTAGGTACAACAAAGATGAATGCAAATACAAAATAAAATTAGTAACTACTACCGAATACAATCGTTAGATGTACTCAACATGCTATTGAATGTTTGATGTAGAGATGCAGGTTGCTCTTCAAATTAGGAACATGTATTTGTAGATTGATCATTCGTGCGTTTCAAAAAATAAAAGATGAGGGTTGATTTATAAATTTATAGATGAGGATTTGATCTCAAACAGATGGTTGGGATTGAATCAGAGGAGTTAGGAATCCTCACAGAGTAAGAATAGCCAAAAAGAGTTATGGAGACCCATTAACGGATTTCAAAATGGATAAAGATGATTATCTTTTTAATTTATCTATTTTGGATAATTAGTTGTCGATGGGTTAAAAATAGAAGAGAACGATGAGGGGGGTACAATAGATTATTAGTGGATAAAACAAAAAAATGAATTCATTTATTTATAGATAGATGGATTTATTTAATTAATTAGTTGTGCAAAGGGAATGAGACTAGGAAATGGTACTGGATATGACATGGCACTAGTAAGTGACATTATGTGATGGTGAAAAACAAATATCTATATTTGATATTGGAGAAAACAACAAAAAATAAGTCTAAGATACAAGGAAATCAAAAACTTCAATTTTTGCTTAATAGACTTCTAAAGGTGTTCAGCAACACCACATTATGTAAAATAAAAGCAAACTAGTTTCTCATATTTATAGGTATAACATTATATACTAGAACACCAAAATGTATTATATCAAAGTGATATATACTTCAATAGTCAATGTATATCAATCACAACTTAACAATCATCCAAAACACTTACAGAATAAATATATGATTTCTTATCATATTTTTTATTGTAACATATTATGATACTCAACTCTTTATCTGTATTGAAGTTCCACTTAATAAATAAATAATTTCTTATCTTATTTAAAATTATTATATGATACTCAACCCTGCCATAGTTTCACTTATTTTTCTCTTCCACTATATAATCTCAAAATGCAAGACTATAATCTATTCATTTTGAAATAAAATTTCCAACGAAGTGTCAATTAGTTTCATCTATAAAATGATATAAACAAGTAGCAAAGTGTTTGCATTTCCAATTCGTTTCCCTTGTCGTGTGGTCATATTGCTGCCCCACGGTCCCATCACTTTCGTGGTCGTTATGCAAAGCAAAGATGCGAACACAAGTAATCTTTGGAAAAGATCTGCACATTGCAAACTCTAATCTTATCTTTTCTTTTCTTTTCATTTAGTTGAGATGCAAAGTGTAATCTTTCTTTTCTTTGCTCTTTAATAATTGAGATGCGAAGTGTTATCTTTAGGCAATCATATTTGTTTTTTTTGGGATGTTGCTGGATTCCACTGAGGGTACCTTCCTGCCAAAGTTATATTAGGGTATTAATATGCTCTGGATTGGAATTTCCCTAAACGGCAAGAAGCAAGCAAGCATTAAAATCAAATTTGCAATGGGAGCTCAACATTATTGAGTTGCAGAGGGGCTTTTTTTTTATCATTCCCGTGCACAGTCTGGGCAATTTAGAGGTTGAGGGGTAAGAGGGGCAAGATGATTCATTGGGTGCCACCAGTGATTGCATTAGTACTCTTCATACTGTTGTCACCTGGGCTTTTGTTTCAGATGCCCAGCAGACGTAGGGCAATTGAATGCGGAAATTTACAGACCAGTATTCCGGCCATTATTGTTCATTCGATTCTATTCTTTCTTGTTTATTTTCTGTCGGTGTTTGTAATCGGACAACAGCTTCTGCACATGTAACTAACTGTACAAGATTGAATTTCTGGGCTCATAAATGGTTTCTTGCCACAACTTGGATGCTCCTTCTGACCTCGGCTATAAGGCCAGAGATATGCATGCCGCTCCTATATCTGCGCCTGCACTGTTGGAATTGGGATAATTTTTAAGGGAACGACATAGATTGCAGGGTTTAAGCTCATGAAATACAGAGGAGATCGGAAAGGCATATATGGGATTCCTGCAATTCTTGTCAACAGAGCAGCCATTATAACAGAGATCATTATGGTGGTGGTGGGGAAAATTTGGAGGAGAATTCAGAGAAGTCAGTGGATAATAGCTGGGAATCAATCAGGAGGTGATGGAATGCAAAGTTAGTTATGGAGGACAAAGATGTAGGGGATGTCAAAAGGCTGACGATGAGCTGAAGGTCATGAGGACAAAATCTCTGATCTGGAGAAGAAAATAGGCAGCATCTCCAAATTCTGCTTCCAGGTTCTCTTTGCTTATAATGAGTACGGCATCCACAAGGAGCTCAATGTCTCTCAAGTTTCAAAAAGTTGGGGGCGATTAGCGTTATAGAGGTTTTTTTTGTTTGTTTGTTTGTTTATTATATCGTTCGGAGCATGGCTCCTTGTTAAACATTTTACGTATTTATAGCTTGGATATTATTAGGTGATCTTTTATTGGATTGTGGTTTTATTATTTGCTTTCAAACTATTATGGATATAATTGTTTTTGTTTTTTTGATTGTGGGTTTGTTGGTTTTTTTGGATGCCTTTAGACTATAGATGTTATAGGGACAGCACCCTCGTTATGCTGCTTTTAATATAAAAAATAAAGACTGTGTCGAGAATGCTTCTGAAGGCGCTTCTTGAATTATCTCATTATGTTTGAGATCACATTCCCATTTGATTGTGATATTAAATCAGGGCACAACTTAATCGACTTGGCCTATTTTATTTTAATGGACTCTTCTTTGTTCTTTTAGCATTGGCTTCAAAGGTTTGTGTTGAACTATTTTTCTTTGTGAAAATTAAAAATAAAAATAAAATGAAGTGTTTATTTATTTCTAGTCAAATTCTTTTATACAATGATGAAAACTTTAAATGTATATAAATTTCCTTTCGTCTACTAGAAAGAAAAATATGACTATTTTTTATAGGAATAAATCTTGTAATTAGTAGAAATAATTGTTTTTTTGTTTTTTTGTCCATTTTTGTTGACGAATGTTTATTAGGAGTTCATAGCTGTAAATAGTTTGTGGTATTTTGGCTATGTTTTTGTTGTAAGAAGGTTTTCTGGTTTCGTCAAACGATTTTAGATTACAATCTTCTTACATTTGGCTAGGCTATTTTTTAGCTTACATGTGTAGAACAAGGTTGAGTACAACATTGTAGTACAATCTCCTTTATGTTAAAGAAACCTTGTCATCTTTTTATCAAGAATGGTTTTGTAATGTTTATGTTTGCATATATATATATATATATATATTTCCATGTAAGTTGGGATGGATCAATAAGCTACTCTTATGTTAAGAGCCCAAAATGTGCATAATATCTACAAGTAAGTAAATAATCTCTTTATGCTTCAAACTTGTCCAATGACATCTATTATATTGAGATACAATTTAAAACTACAATTGGGTTGTGAGTGGGCAACATATTGATTTGCAATAAAGAGCATTATTTGTTTCCAATATTATATTCAAGGTTCATGTGTAATAAAGAAATATTAATTGTGACAAAAAATAACGTATTTTTTACTTACAATATTATTCACGTATATGATCATCTATTTTCACTAATCCAATTAATTATAGGCAATGCATATTTCTATAGTGTTGTAATGACTATTTAATTTATCTATCCAAATAATGTTACATAAATAGCATCTCCTATCAAGATGAGTATTTTTTATTAGTGTAGAGGATAAACACGCATACACATACACTTTTCCATACTCATTTTATGCTAACTTTCATGGATGTCACTATGCATGGACCTAACATTCAGTTGTGCATGTTAAGTTTTAATCTAGTATTATTTTTGGCATGCCATTGTGTTCAAAACATCCATATCCTAGTTTTCAAAGCATTACCCATCATAGATGGGATTATGTACACAAATGGTTCATACGAGCCAATTGCCAATGTATAAACTCGTCTCTTTGATTTTAAGTTAGAATTTAAAGTTATTTCATGTGACACATTATCCTGAATATGATTTATGATTTTTTTTACCAACCTACATGTCAAATATTTCAAATTGTGTCTAGGGGTTGTATTTAAATGAACCACCAGACTTCATTCTAATCATCACATTAGGATATATATAGAATATTACAACAATAAATCAATAATTAAGCCAACAAATTCAAAACATACTAGTCACTCTCGCAGGGTGATCTTGTATCCCCCAGCCTTTTTTTGTGAATATGTACTTTAATATTTTTAATTAATAGAGAAAGCCTATTCATCAAAAACATACTAGTCACTATTGTGTTAATTGCAAGTCCAACTATAATATTCTACTATATCTACATTAGCATCCAACAACTCTATTTAGAAAATTGAATCAATCAAGAGGAGTAGCTGCATGGTAGACCCCAATGACACTTCTAAGTACTGTCAAATGTCTCCTTACAAAATTATGATGTAGGGGGCCATATTCTGCAGGTATAAAAAGTCTACTTCTACTTAGGATGAAAATATATGATTAGGAATAAATTATGTCATCTAGACTAGATTAAGGGTGTGATACTTTCCCAAGCCTACAAATTCTTATGTCACATTCATCACAAGAATCTAATTATGTAGTTTTGTATTTCAATATTTGTCCTTTTTTCGTAGCAATAAAATAGTTAAAGTTCACATTCAACTGATTTTGAGGTAATCCATAATCTTAATGAATTCAATTTTCTTTTATGCCATATTACTTAGTTTATCATTCTTATCTTAATCACGCATCAAGGGTTTCATTGGGATATACAATTTATCAATAATTTTTTCCCAGATATATTTGTTGGGAGTGTTTTGTAGTCCTTACATTTTGGTGAACCTTGATGTTTGAACTCTTCTTGTGTGTTATGTTTTAGTAATTTTTTTAAAAAAAATAATGATATTCCACTGAATGCTTCTTGTGTGCTCTAGGAAGTACCAAATGATTCTAGGATGTGATTCAATGTTAAAATGAATTTTTGTAAATACCAAGACATGAATTACCACACAAGCATGTGCCAAGTCATCTCCCAATGTCTTATGAAAAAGGTTTAAGTTAATGACATTAGATTTTGTGTTAGATGATCTACACTATATGGTATTTCTCCCCCACATCACAAAATTAACTGTAGATAGAAGATTCATAACTTCAATTATTTCTTCATGCCCTTAAATTCCTTTTGAAAATATTCATTCCACTCAAACTTGATAACTTTTTTCAATAGTATTGTGTGGCAATTTCCATATCCTTAATTAGGTGATAAAGTGTTTACAAGCTTGTATTTTCTCTTGAAGACTACAAATTTGTGATATTTCTTTTAATGATGCATGTTAAATAAAACAAACCTTCTTAGCATCTACCTCACTTCCACTCCGAGATATAATGAATCTTAATTATTGACCATGATCAACTCCAAATACATTCTTTAGGATTTAACCTTATTGTGTAGTGCCACTTATTCAAATATTATCCTTATATATCATAAATAATCTTTCACTATTTACATTTGATAAGATACCATCCACATACTCCTCTTATACACTAAGTCTTAGATCATAGAAAAATAATTTTATAGTTGGGTGTATGCACGAAGTTGTGGTACCAAAAAAGTGCCAAACTTCAAAAAACAAAAAAAAACCCATCATAATGTGCGCCTTATAGGCCACGCACATTATGATGTTTTTTTTTTGTTAAACGCAAACCTGCATTTTTGGACGCATTGTTTCTTCCAAAACCCATGTTTTATGCTCTTTGTTTGCCATTTCCTGTGCTCGCCCTTTGTAGAGCCTTGAGTTTGGGCACTAAGTTGTCCATCTCTCATCAAATGCCATCACGAAATCGAAGAGCTCGAAGAGGTGTGTATTTTTGTTTCTTATTGTCATTTTTTTTTAATTTGAAGATTAAACTAGTTTTCTTGATTTAAATTTATTTTCATTGTCAGGAAATGAGATTAGACAAGAAAATGTTGAAAACACTCAATCACCTCCTCATGAAGACCATATTGAAGAAGAAGCACATCAAGAACCTCCTACAATCCCTAGACATCCCATAGGTAAACAAGAAAACCTATTAGGTCAAATACAAAATAGCCAAAAAGAGCTTGAAGGTTTAATCACAAGGCTAAGAGATCCCACTGGAACAAACTCCCATAGGACAAACCTTTCCAATTCTTTGCAATCTATTGTATCTCACATACAATCCGTGAGTGGGAAAATCAATTTTTAGTCCAATAAGAAGGAAGAACAAAAGAAATTTTATGCTAACAAATTATCATATGTGGCAGTGAAGAAAAAGAAAATTAATAAATTTGACTTGTGTACCCTTTTTATGGACCCCGGAACGAACCAACCTGTACACCCTGGATGTAGGAGATTCCCTATTCATTGGTGTCATCATGAAGGGATTAAGAACAATTTTTTGGATAGGTGGTGGATGGTATTTGATCAGCTCCCATGCAATAATCATGAGGTACCCCAATACTTTTTGAGAAAATTGTACTTTGAGTTTGTTTCTAATGAGATCCCAAACTATTTTGATTTTCTAGATTTCCAAGGTAGAGGTGGGGGTTCCTCACATGATAGAGAGGGTGCACCGCGTGACCCAAATCTCCCACCAAGACCCTTGGCAAACCTATGGTGGATCATGTTATTATTCCTTCCATTGTGAAGGAGAGTGTTGAGGTCAAAACTCTAGACTCCATTAGCTCACTCACTCAGACCCTTATACAGTATGTCAGGCCTCTAGTAGAGGGTGATTCAAGTGATGGTGGTGATTTTTCTAGGTATTGAGTTCCAGATCATTTTTGTCGATCTTGTGGTTCTCTTTTCACTTATGATCCTAATAGTACTAAGAATGCACGTGCACAAGCAGAGTTTGCTACACAGGACATTGTCATGACAGAATCCTTGTTGGACGAAACATTTGGCATTGATACCCAGGTGAATTTCAATACAAGTTTATTTCATTATTTTTATTAAATCTTATATGGAAATTTGAGAATATATCTAAATTAGTAAATGATTATGATAAAAAATCAAGGTCAAAGTGTTGACAATACTAGCAACATTCATGCGGCACCCTTTTTCATGACTTCGTCGACTCCACAAGTATACAACGAGTGCTGAAATATAATTATTATATGTGGATAGTTGAACCTTATGTGAATGATTTTCTTATTTTATTCATTTTGGATGTCAAATAGTTTGATGTTGGAGCTTCAACATCAACACCTCGTAGTGTAGCTCATCGACAATCTTTCACCCAAGTAAGCAATTTATCTTTAATGTTGTTATTAAATAATATACATAGTTTTAGTGATTGATCAATATACTTTGTTTAATTTTCAGATGTTGGCATCAGAGACTTCTCCTATTGTTCGCGCGTCAATGGATCACGGTGTTGCTACAGCAGTAGCAAGTTTAACTGCTTTGACAAAAGTATGAGACATATTTGTAAATTTAGTAAATTTAGCATTACATTTGTTATCTTAATAATATGTTATTGAAAATTTTAACAACACTTGTATTTAATTTAATTTATATTGTGATGTCTACAGGAGGGGCTTGTCACTCCAGATCATGAACGTGCACCTATTGTGGATGAACATCGTGATCATTTGTATGCAATAAGTGACTATTATATTATATGTCATTCCAAAATTTAATTTGTATATATGCTAAAGTCATTCTTTTCATTTATCGGGTGGAGTTACAAAAAATTCTGGAGAGAAGGTCGAGTGGGCGTACTCGAAAGACACCTGCATCATATACATCTCCATCCCCTTGACAGACAAAGATATCTCATGATTTGTTTCCTTCCCCTAGAGGGAAATGACTAGAATAGGGTCCTATGTTGCATGCCTATATGTCAATTTTGAACATATGTTTTGTATTGCGAATATGTGACATTATATATCCATACGGCTTTTGGCAAACTCTTATTTGACTTTATTGGATATCATGTTGTATGCCTGTATGGCAATTTTGAACATATGTTTTGTATTACGAATACATGACATTCTATATCCATACGGCTTTTGGCAATCTCCTATTTGACTTTATTGGATATCATGTTGTATGCCTATATGGCTATTTTGAACATATATTTTGTATTATGAATGTGTGACATTCTATGTCCATATGGCTTTTGGAAAGCTCCTATTTGACTTTATTGGATATCATGTTGTATGCATATATGGAAATTTTGAACATATGTTTTGTTTTATGAATACATGACATTCTATTCCCATATGGCTTTTGGCAAGCCTATTTATCTATATTGGATATATTTGATACTTTTATAGGTATACAATGTTGTCTGGATTTATAGCTTTTTGGTTAATGCAAATCATTTATCGTGGTTATCCATAATTGTAGTACAAATGATTAAATGAATAATTGCACAAAATTTATTGTTAATTAAGCTTCGAACTTAAGAGTATTTAGGCCTATTAATCTAATGCATACCCTAATAGAGTGTCATTGCACAACTTTTCTCTCTTTGAGCACTTAAGTGAGATGGCCGATAGGGTGTGGCCCGGATCGATCAGATGAGCTGGAGAACAAAATGAAAGCATGCCTAGCGTAAACTTGGCCACACCAACGCGTACAAGCTGATAGTTTGGTGCCATGACAAGCAAATTGAAAGTTAGGCCATTGTGCAACTTTACATTGAACTCATCTGACACTTTTTGTCGCAACCGAGAAAGAGTCACCACGAGAAATTGGATTTGAGTCTTCCAAAATCGAGAGAGGATTCTGTAGAGTGTCGTAAGACGACCCCATAGGATCAGACGACTCATTCATATGATTCACGGGCGTCGAGAAACACGTCGACGAAGTTTGACAACTTTTCACGCTTTGAGCACTTAAGTGGGATGGCCTATAGGGTGTGGCCTGGATCGATCGGATGAGTTGGAGAGAAAAACGAAATAATTCCTAACGTAAACCTAGCTACATGAACACATGCGAGCTGACGTTTCAGTGCCATGATAAGTGGATTGAAAGTTAGGGCATTGTGCAACTTTACATTGAACTCATCTGGCGCTTTTTGTCACAACCGAGAAAGTGTCGCCACGAGAAACTAGATTTGAGTCCTCCGAAATTGAGAGAGCCTTATTTAGAGTGTCCTAAGACAACCCCATAGGATCAGATGGCTCACTCATATGATTCGCGGGCATCGAGAAACACGTCAACGAAGTTTGACAACTTTTCGTGCTTTGAGCACTTAAGTGAGATGGCCGGTAGGGTGTGGCCTATATCGATCGGACAAGTTGGAGAGCAAAACAAAAGCATACCTAGCGTAAACCCGGCCACATGGACATGTATGACGTGACGATTCGGTGCCATGATGATCGGATTGAAAGTTAGGGCATTGTCCAACTTTACATTGAACTCATCTAACGCTTTTTGTCGCAACGGAAAAAGTGTCACCACGAGAAATTGGATTTGAGTCTTCCAAATTTGAGAGAGGCTTATGTAGAGTGTTGTAAGATGACCCCGTAGGATTAGACAGCTCATTCATATGATTCATGGGCGTCGATAAACGCATCGACGAAGTTTGACAACTTTTCGCGCTTTGAGCACTTAAGTGGGATGGTCGGTACGGTGTGGCCCGGATCGATCAGACAAATTGGTGAGAAAAATGAATGCATTCATAGGGTAAAATCAGCCACCCGGACACGTACAACCTAATGGTTTGGTGCCACGACGAGCGGATTGAAAGTTAGGGCATTTTGCAACTTTTCAATGTACTCACGTGACGCTTTTTTTTCGCAACCGAGAAAGTGTCGCCACGAGCAATCGGATCTGAGTCCACCTAAATGGAGAGGCTATTTTAGAGTGCCTTAACATGACCCCATAGAATTTGATAGCTCATTCATATGATTCATGGGCATCGACAAATGCGTCGATGAAGTTTGATAACTTTTCGCGCTTTGAGCACTTAAGTGGGATGGCCAGTAGGGTGTGGCCTAGATCGATTAGATGATTTGGAGAGAAAAAGGAAATCATTCCTAGCATAAACACAGCCACATGGATGCATACGAGATTACGGTTCAATGCCACGATGAGCAGATTGAAAGTTAGGGCATTGTGCAACTTTACATTGAACTCATTTGATGCTTTTTATCACAACCGAGAAAGTCTCACCACGAGAAATTGGATCCAAGTCTTCTAAAATAGAGAGAGACTTTTGTAGAGTGTTGTAAGATGAACCCATAGGATCATATGGCTCATTCATATTATTCATGGGCGTCGAGAAACACGTCGATGAAGTTTGACAACTTTTCACGCTTTGAGCACTTAAGTGGGATGGTCGGTACGGGTTGGCCCGGATCGATCAGATGAGTTGGAGAGAAAAAAAAAAGCATGCCTAGCGTAAATGTGGCCACCTAGATGTGTACAAGCTGACGGTTTGGTGCCATGACGAGCGGATTTAAAGTTAGGGCATTGTGCAACTTTACATTGAACTCCTCTAACGCTTTTTTTCGCAACCGAGAAAGTATCTCCATGAGAAATTGGATCCGAGTCTTCCGAAATCAAGAGAGGATTTTGTAGAGTGTCATAAGAGGACCCTGTAGGATAAGACGACTCGTTCATATGATTCATGGGCATCAAGAAACGCATCAACAAAGATTGACAACTTTTCGCGCTTTGAGCACTTAAGTGGGATGGTCGGTACAGTGTGGCCCGGATCAATCGAACGAGTTGGTGAGAAAAATGAAGGCATGCCTAGGGTAAAATTGGTCACTCGGACACGTACGAGTTGATGCTTTGATGTCACAATGAGCAGATTGAAAGTTAGGACATTGTGCAACTTTTCAATGTACTTACGTGACACTTTTTTTTGCAACCGAGAAAGTGTCGCCATGAGCAATCGGATCCGAGTCCACCTAAACGGAGAGCGGGTTTTTAGAGTGCCTTAACACGACCCTATAGGATCAAACGTCTCATTATTATGTCTCATGAGATTCAAGAAATGCGATGCCGAATTTTGACAGTTTTGAGCACTTTGTGCACTTGTGCGATTTCGCTGCTAGGGTGTGTCCCGGATCGATCGGACGAGTTGGTGAAAAAAATGAAGGCATGCGTAGGGTAAACTCAGACATCCGAACGCGTACGAGCTGACAGTTTAGTGCCATGACGAGCAGATTGAAAGTTAGGGCATTTTGCAACTTTTCAATGTACTCACATGACACTTTTTTTCGCAACCGAGAAAGTGTCCCCATGAGCAATCGGATTTGAGTCCACCTAAACAGAGAGAGGATTTTTTAGAGTGCCTTAACATGACCCCGTAGGATTAGACGACTTGTTATTATGTCTCACGAGCACCGAGAAACACAATTCCAAATTTTAACAATTTTGAGCACCTTGAGGACTAATGTGATTTCGTTGCTACGGTGTGTCTCGGATCGATCGGTTGAGTTTGATAGAGGAACGAATCCATTCCTAGGGTAAACCTGACCACCCGGAAGCATATGCGCTAACGGTTTAGTGCCATGATGAGCATATTGAAAGTTAAGGCATTGTATAACTTTTCAATGTACTCACCTAACACTTTTTTTCGTAACCGAGAAAGTGTCGCCACGAGCAATCAGATCTGAGTCCACCTAAATAGAGAGATAATTTTTTAGATTACCTTAACATGCACACATAGGATCAAAAAACTCATTATTATGTCTCACGAGTTCCAAGAAACACGATGCCAAATTTTGACAATTTTGAGCACTTTGTGCACGTGTGATTTTGCTACTAGGTTGTGTCCCAAATCGATCATGTGAGTTCAATAGAGGATCAAAGCCATTCCAAGGGCAAAATCAACCACCCAAATGCATACGTAGTAACAGTTCAGTGCCACAACAATCGGATTAAAAGTTAGGGCATTTTGCAACTTTTCAATGTACTCACTTTATGCTTTTTTTCGCAACCGAGAAAGTGTCACCATGAGAAATCGTATCTGAGTCCACCTAAACAGAGAGAGTCTTTATTATATTGCCTTAAAATGAACCCATAGGATCAAACGACTCATTATTAAGTCTCACGAGTGCCAGAAAACGCGATCCCGAATTTTGATACTTTTGATCATTTTGTGCACTTGTGCGATTTCACTGCTAGGGTGTGTCCCGAATCAATCAGGTGAACTCAATAGAGGAATGAATCCATTCCTAAGGTAAACCCAGCCACCTAGATGCGTATGCGCTAACATTTCAATTCCACGATAGATGGGGCATTGTGCAACTTTTCATTGTACTCATGTGACACTTTTTGTCACAACTGAGAAAGTGCGCCATGAGCAATCGAATCTGAGTCTACCTAAACTGAGAGAGGATTTTTTAGAGTGCCTTTACATGAGCCCATAGGATCAAATGGCTCATTCTTATGTCTCACCAACATTGAGAAACGCGATGTCGAATTCTGACAGTTTTTCACACTTTGAGCACTTAAACGATTTCGGTGCTAGGGAAGGGCCCGCATCGATCGGGTGAGTTCGATAGAGGAACAAAGGAATTCATAGGGTACACCCAGCCACCTGGGCACGTACGCATTGAGGGTTCAATGCCATGACAAGTGGATTGAAAGATGGGGCATTTTGCAACTTTTCATTGTACTCACATGACGCTTTTTGTCACAACCGAGAAAGTGTCACCACGAGCAATCGGATCCAAGTCTACCTAAACTGAGAGAGGATTTTTTAGAGTGACTTATCATGACCCCTTAGGATCACACGACTCTTTATTACACATCACCAATGTCAAGAAACATGATGCCAAATTCTGACATTTTTTCACACTTTGAATGATTAACAACAAATGAGCAATTTTTACATCCTTTACCTTATGATGTAGAGCATCTACCACAACTCTACTCTAGGGTGCTCATTGACCCAAACAAAATTCAACATGATAAGTTTGAGGCATCTAACAAGATTAAATTCCAACATCTACAAGTTTTTCACCAACAATCCAATACAGTATCAAGTTCACCATTCCTTAGATTCAAAACAACACTCTCAATATCATCATAGTTATCATCCAAACACCAAGTAACTTAACACTCTTCAGACAACCTTCAAGGATAACAATGTCAATCAAATACAATAGAAAAGCCTCTCTCATTACCTTTCATGTTAATTAATCAAATATCATTTCAATAACAAACTGCCCTTTGGTGTGATTGTCTTTTTATGACAGTCTTGATTGTATACATACAAAATTAGCACCAAACCTCTTGCAAAGTCTTTGTCAATCCTGTTAGAGGGAATACTTATCTTTCCCCATCTTATTTAATCATATCAAACCCTTTACATGTCATTAGATATAATTAAAACAAAATAATGTGGTTTGTTGTCCAAATAACAAGAAATTCATTGTCATAGTCAGCTAGGGCATCAAATATCTCATTAAATACTCAATCAATCAACTTGAAACCAATTGCATTTGAAAGAACATCCAAAACACTAGTACATTCCAAAGTTATAATAAATTTCAATGGTGCATTCAAAAGTTATCAATTAATCTTTCCATCAACCCCAATTGGTGAGGGTTTATGACTAAATTTAGAAAACTCGCTCATTCTCCCTTTAAAATCCATGGCCAATGCTCCAAATGGATTCAAAACAAATTTAACTCATTGGAATTTCACTCCAAATATTTTTAAGGGTTCATTAAATCTATTAACCAATAGAAATATTCAATATAGCAGCAAAAAGGTGTGACTGTCAACCAAAAACAGTTAGAAACTTGATCAAACACAAATTTTTACTTATTGATCCTGCAACACAAGTACATACAAATGATTATCATGAAGTCACTTCCTTCCACAATCACTATACCACCCATACATGAAATATTTCATTCAACAGTGATACAAAACTCCATGACTGTCACCTAAAAATCTACAGATTATGTGACAGTCAGAGGTAAAAAAGATGCAACTGTTACAAAACCTTCCTCCAACTGTGAGTGTATTTTTGCTTGACAACATTTTAAGACAAATTGACAAATTTTTCATCTTAACTCCAAACTTAACCAAACTTGACATGGACATTCTTAACACCTTAAAATGGACTAAACAAGACATATTACATCATCTTTAGCCTTCCTTGGGCATATTTGCACAATTTGACCATATTGACCCTATTAGGACATTAATGCACTATGTGAACAAAAAGATTACATTGTATCAAGAAATGTACACATTATGCTTTTAATTACATTGAAATGATCTTAAAGACTCAAACATAAATAAAATTGTACTTGGCATATCCTCTTGACCTCCTGGTGTACCTCTGGTACTAGGTGCTCCTGCACCACCCTATTAGCCCAAAACTTCACAAAATGATCCATAGTGATCTCTAATGGTCCAAAATGACATTATTTACATAAAATAACACAAAACAAGAAAAAATCACAATTTTTTATATTGCAATGCCTCGAGTAGTCAAAAAATACAAGTCATATGTACATATATCGAAATATGATTGAGATTACAAATTTTTGCATTTACATTTAATCCAATGAACCATCTAAAACTGCTCTACTCTTTATCATGTCTAGTATGGCCTCATGGTCAGACTCACGAACCTTCCATAGGTTCTTGTTTAGTGGTCTACCCCCATATCTGATCAAATGAACATTTGAAGCTACAACAAGGTTAGAATAATGAAGAATCTTCCTATGTGTCTTGAAGTCCTCGAACAACCACAAGTAAGACTTCATCATTGGATAACTTCTAAGCCATGTACCAATAATAACCACTGATCCTGTGGGGTACTCAATATTTTCTCCATCTACCACAGGGCCATCCAAATTCTTTTTTGCCTCCACACAACGACACGGGTAATAATTTGTTCCTTCTTCATTGTCTTCTGCTGCAATAACTACATAAACATGCCCTACAATGATAAAGTAAGAAGAATTTAGCAAACAACTAAGGTAAAATACTGAAGTACAAAAATTTGCATGTAGATTTACCTTGTTGGACTAAATCTGACACACAGTCAAAGTCAATTGATGCTTCCATCTATGTAAGTTGTAGCGCACTTGGAGGTCAATATATCTCAAGTGGGATTAGAGGCCTCATACACCATTTGTCCACCCACTCCTTTGACTTGCTCTCGTTATAGACCCCATCTCTACATGAAGAACAATAACATACCATCTATCGTGTATGGATAGTCCATGAACATGCATTAGATATTTCGAAAGAGTGTAGCTCACTCGATCCTATCAATGTAAAACAATCTTCAAATTTTACAATTTCAATTTCATCTACCAATCAAAAAAATCTGTGAATTGAAGACTTACCTTCATTACCTTGACCCATTGTAGCATTGCACCACTGAACAATTGATTTTGCATCTTTCAAGTTTGCATTCTCTTTGTACTTTAACTCTTCTCATGCTAAATCTCTTTTAATACATGCTCCTACACCATCATGCTCCCCTTTTCCATGCCCAGCCTCAGAGAAATTCCACATATGTTGAACAGAAGTCAACTTATGCATCCTACTCAACCAATAAAACATCTGAGATTTCTTTAATTGCGATGAACACTTATTTGACCATATAATATGTTGACGGAATGATATGCCTCGGCTAGCCAAATCATCGTAGAATATCTAAAAACAACCTTGCAAAAACTCTATAGAGAGCAAGTGATTATCACTGATGTAAAAATGATACTCCCTCAATATCTTCCTATCCTTCTCCACACTATCATGTGCATGAATGAATGTTATATGCACAAATATAGCACCACCCTGTGTGGAGTTGTAATATTGTGATTGCACCTCGTTCTACGGCTGTAGTGTGTAGTTCTCTGGAAAGTCAACAATTGAAATGATTGTATGAAGTGGAAATGTGTCCTTGCATAACTTAAATTGTGAGTCCAACCAACAAGCTTGATGGTTATGCCTTGCATACTCATACACTAAATTTTGTCAAAAGAATCCCATAAACTGAAACACTATAATCTTCTCACTAGCTAGTTCACACCTTTTTTCTTCTTTTCCATCTTTTAGCATGTAGGCCACTATCTTATATTTTCCAAATTCCACTAATTCATTACCGATTTCTTGTGCAATGTCCATATTTTGACAAATTTGTAAATGTTGCAATCCACCACAATGGACAAATGTGTCATCCAAGCAACACTTAATGTAATATAGTTGACCATCTAATCTTTCACATAAGATTCTATATATGAATTCCCTTGAAGATGTCGATGGACCATTTATGTTGCATTCCTGCAAAACATTGTTAGCATGAAAATCTATACATATGTGTTGATAAACGTCATAATGGTTAGAAAATTCAATACGTACTCTACAACAACAAGTTGTGTGTGTGTGATTTATTTTGACATAAAAAGCCTTTACCATTTCAAAGAATCTTTGACTAATTCTAATTTGAGGATACATATGTTGAAACTTTGCAAAATATTGTGTTTGAGTCATATCCAAAAAATGTTTCGGATGTGGATCACGGATTTTAGTACCAATCCTTCTTACAACATCTCTTTGATTTGGAGAGACCCGTGTGTTATTCTTCCAAAAAACTTCAATTAGGGATCTCAAAGGCTTCAACAATTGCTTTATCTTTCCACTGTAATCTACCAGAAAATGCCAATAACTCATTGTTACATGGATCCTTCGCTCTTTGTCGTCTTCCCATAGCTCTCATTAAAGTTTGTCTACTTATCTTCAATTCTTTACTTGTCTTTCTAATGAGGCGAGCTTTCTTAGTTTGAGTGCTTACAATTGTTGATGTAATGACACGTCGTGTGGCGTTACTATCTTTTGTGTGTGAGTTAGAACCCACACTATCATATGCATTCATCAAATTCTTCACAATAGATTTGTCGCTTGATTCACTCGATGTTCTTAGCCCAATAATCTTCATTATGGGCCTAAATTTCAGATTTCTCATCATTTCAACAAATAGTTGACATCTTCCTGTCTCATTTAAAGGATCAAAAAATATTTTCCTTATCAGGTTAGCATGTCTTTGACAAGTACACTTTGGAATCTATTCAACCATTGGTTTCAAAATGTTAGCATCAATATCAATCAAATATTTAGGCTTTCTATGCAAAACTCTAGGAGGTCTTCTCAAACTTTGAGATACCTCAACATTAGAAATGTCAACAACATTAGGGATTGATGGCATACCTTCAACCGGAGGTGAAAATGATGACATACATTGAAATTGAGGTGTAAAAGATGGTGTAACTCCAACACTTTATGTCAATCGTGATGTACTTGCAATGTTAAATGTCATAAAGGGAGTGCATTCAATATGAGATGTTGTAGACACCAATGGTGTGCCAATAAGAGGTGGTGTGCCAATAAGAGATGGTGTGCCTTCAACTTGAGATGTAAGAGATGGGGTGCCTTCAACTTGAATTGTGGTAGATGACATGCTCTCAACCTCGGGATTCAATCATCTCATTGCACGAAGGTTTTGCATCCGTTGCTTTCGTGTGGCTAATTTTGTCTCTCTTAGATTGGATGAATGTTTCATGTTCCTCTTCAATTGGCACCTCTTCTTCTATGGTATTCAATTTCCTTGCTTCATGAAGATGTTTGATTCCTTCTCTTTTTTTTGCATTCTTAGCTTCACGCTCTTTCGGTGTTAAATTTTTTGGTTGTTTCCTCGGCATGATGATGATTTCTAATGTACATGAACATAAAAGAGAATAAAGTTAGTTGATAAAGAGATTTCAAGAGGCGTAAGGGGCAGTCCTAATGTATCTATGACTGTCCTAATGATGTTAGGGCAGTCCTAAATGCATCTATGACTATCCTAATTATGCTAGGGCAGTCCTTATGCATCTATGACTATCCTAATTATGTTATGGCCATCCTAAATGCATTTATGACTATCCTAATGGCGTTAAGGAAATCCTAAATGCATCTATGATTGTCCTAATGATGTTAGGGAAGTCCTAAAACCATCTATGATTTTCCTAATGACGTTAGGGAAGTCTTAATGCATCTATAAATGTCCTAATGACATTAGGGTAGTCCTAATAAAATAAAGTTTGTTCATTTCAATTAAAGGTGATTCAATTAAAGCAAGGATGATTCAATTTAGGAACACAGTTGATTGTCCATTACATTATCATTGAAATTGGTCAAACTAACTAGGAACATGTAACATAATCAAAATACAATCAAACATAAATTATAAAAAAAGAACAAAATCAAATAATTATCTTATACATCTTCCTTCAAATGCATTGTTAAATCTTATGTAAATCTAATAGGATTATAATCAATTTTGACAAGAACACTTCTATTCTAAAATTTAAACAAAATAACACTTAATAAGTATTAGAATTCTAAAAACACGAAATTATTACCTCAATTATTCAAATTTGATCAAAAAATGTGTGTTCTTCCTCTTCGATGTTGCCAAATGAAAAAAAAGGTGGTGGAGAGCTGATGGAATGTGTACAATAACCTTGCATCAAGTGCCAACACCATGCAAAAGCATTTTTTTGTCTAATAATGTGCAGAAATCAGACAAAATGACAGAATATGGGCTTGGAACATAGGTCATGGGTCTCATATGCCCCTTTTTTGGTAGCTTATTTGGCTAGCGCCTAATTTGGCGCTAGCCAAATGACTTCCATTAAAAAAAATTACCTTTAGAAATTTGGATAAATTTTGGAGAGTGATAAGAGGAAAACAAAAAGAGAGAAGGGAGGTGAAAAGTGAGAGACACACATAGACACATGAACCTCACCCATAAACCTTTTGGCCTCAATCGAAAACTCCAAACTCTATACAATTACTCCAAAAGGTCAAGTATACGTCAAATATTGTAAACCATGTAATCAATACCCTTAACCATAGAATCTATAGTCTATACCATATAGTTTGATAGCCACAACAATAAAACTTAAATCATTTAAACCCTATAACAAATACCCTAGACCGTATAACCAACTATGCCAAATCCTTGACCTTATACAATAACCATAGACACTATAACCCCATATGATAAACCATATGAGGTAAGGATGGAGGGTGAGATATGGAAGAAGGGAGGAATAAAGGGGGTGAGACACTTAGAGAGGGAGGGAGAAAGAAGAGGACGAATACAAGAACAAAGAGAGAGAGCGGAGGATTGCGGGAGAGTTAGAGATAGGGGTAAGGAGGGAAAGGAGATACCTGGAGAGGGGAAGAAATGAGGAAGAAATAAAGGGAGATACCTAGAGAGAGGAGAGATTGAGGAAGAAAGTGACGGACAAACCTAGAGACGGAAGGGTGTGAGTAACAAAGTGAGGTCGAGAGACTTAGGTATAAAGGAAATAGAGGGGAAGGGAAGTCAAAGGTCATAAGGAGGATGAGGGGGATACAAAGGTAAACATGAAGGACACGTGATACTTGGGGATAAAGGAAAAAGGGGAAGGGAGACTTGAGAGGCTTACAGGAAAGAGAGAGGTGGGATAAAGGACATGTAGAGGGGAAGGGAGGTGAGAGGCACAAAGGAGAGAGAGAGATGTGACATGGGGGTTTAAGGAAGGCTAGGGGGATAGAGAGGTAAGCATGAAGAAAGTGTGGGAGAGGCCTAGAGAGGGGAGGGAGTGAGGAAGAAACTGAGGGAAAGAGGTGAGAGAGTTTATTAGATGGGTGTAAGGATGGAGAGTGAGATACAGAGGGATAGGGGAATAAGGGAATTGTGAGAGCTAGAGAATGGAGGGACAAAGAAGAATACAGATCTATAAAAATGAAGAGAGAGAAGAGGTAAGGGGGGAGAGAAAATATGAGATCTAGATCATAGAGAGAGAGAGAGAGATAACTATGAGGGGGGGAGATAAAGATGGACCAATGTAGGGAGATTTTAACTAGTGAGATAGATTTTGAGAGGTGAGAAACCTTGAGGGGAGAGAGGGGTGATATGAGAGTTCAAGAACGGTGGGGGGATATAGAGGTAAACATTCAAAGAGAACAAGAGACTTGGTGGTAAAGTGCATAGAAGGGAAGGGAGATGAGAGGTCTAGAGGGGAGAGATAGATACTAAGGTTTAAGGTGGGTGGAGGGGATAGAGAGGTAAACATGAAGGTAATGAGAGACTTGGTGATAAAGGACATAGAGGGGAAGAGAGGTCAAAGGCCTAGAGGGGAGAGAGAGGTGAGATGGGGGTTTGAGGACAGTGGGGGGATAGAGATGTAAACGCGAAGGAAAAGACATATTTGTGGATGAATAACATAGACACAAAAAGAGGTGAGAGGCATAGATGAGAGATTAAGGAGGATGAGGGGGATACAGAGGTAAACATTAATCGAATGGGATACTTGGGGATAAAGGACATAGAAGGGAAGGGAGGTGAGAGGCTAGAGGGGGGAGAGAGGTGGGAGACTTGGGGATAATGGACCTAGAGGGGAAGGGAGGTGGGAACCCTAAAAGAGAGGGGGATGAGAGATGGGGTTTTAAGGAGGGTGAGGGTGGTAGAGAGGTAAACATGAATGGAATGAGATACTTAGGGATAAAGGACCTAGAGGGGAAGGGAGGTGAGAGGCACAAACGGGAGAGAGAGGTGAGATGAGGGTTTAAGGAGGGTGGGGGGGGATAGAGAGGTAAACATGAAGAAATTAGGGAAGAGACTAAGGGAAAGAGGTGAGAGAGGAAATGAGATGGGTGTAAGGATGGGGAAGGAGATATAGAGGGATAGCAGAACAAGGGAATTGTGAGAGATAGAGAGGGGAGGGACAAAGAAGATTAGGGATATAAGAATGAAGGCAAATAAGAGGTAAGAGAGAGAGAATAAGATATATGGTTCATAAAGAGACATGGAACTATGAGGGAAGGGAGATAAAGGTGGGTAATGGGATATCTATTTCATAGAGGAGGGTAATGCGACATGGTTGAATATGGATACCTCGAGAGCTCAATGTGAGATGGATAGAGGTGGATACCTTGAAAGGTGGAGAGAGAGGAGAGAGAGGTCATTATATGCTCTCCCAATTTGTTTCAATGTTTCAATACCAAACATTTGGTGCTCTCCCTATTTGGCGCGTGCCAAATGGGAAATATGGACCACATTTGGTGCACGCCAAATGGGAAAAACTCATTGATTGATTTTGGCATGCACCAAATGGCCCGCTTTGGGAAACACCAAACCTATGGGTTGGATTTGCCTTGGGAATCCAACCCGAAGGTTTGGACGACCATTTAAGGTCAAATACGTGTTTTTATCATAACAATAAAAATTTTGACATATTTTTTGTCGTGCTCTCCGTCAGGTTTGCACATGTTTCAATGAAGTTAAAAAAAATACCATGGCAAACTTAAGCTCCCTCTTAGCTATCCAACGATATAATTTATTTCAAATTTTGATTTCGTTGTCTTTCGTCTATAATTTATTTTGTCAATGTGTCTGTTTTTTGTCAAAAACCATCATGCACTATTTTGGGTATAGATTTTTACACATTCATCGAATTTTGAAAAAAATTACATTTTTAGAAACTAGACTCCATTGTACACAATTTTTTTTTAAAAATTGATTTTTGATTAGTTTTCAATGATTTTAGGAGGGAGCACACTCAAATTTCAGTTTTTCAGGATGTGTCCACTTTCAAAATTAGTAAAATATTAGCTAAAAAATATGGCATAAACTACAATGTGTTAGATAATTTATCACCAAAGCGATTTTAAAAATTCAAAAAAAAAAGTTGACATTATAGGGGGCCACAACAAATGCTATGTTATATTTTTTGCATAAAAACAGGACCACTTTTTGTGGCCCCCCTTTTTTAAGCCCTTAATCTCCACCATTTTCATAATAAATTAGTATTTTAGAAAGTAGACTCGAAGCACTCTTGTTCTTGTTAAATCTTCAAATTTGGAGTGTAATTATGTTCAATTTGTTGTTGAAGTTCGGATTTTGCTGATTTCAAAAAAAGTGACATCTTAAGACCCCATTTTGGTACCACAACTTGGTGCATATACCCAGTACTTTGATATGTAGTTCTAGCATTTTTAAATTCAAAATGCATGAAAAAATAGTAAACTATTCCCCAATGTGTAGTAAAAGTAATCTTATGGTGCTCTATGAGACCAATAATGATTTTATTATATCCTAAAAATCCATCCATAAATGATAACTTCTATCAAACTATGGATTCTACAATCATATTGACAATGTGATGCATCTTCCTAATATTTTGTTTAATAGGTTTAGCATAAATCTTTAAGGAAATCATGTGCATCAAAATGTTAGTATCAATCCTACACATCTTGTTAAATTCCTATGTAAAACTATCTTCAATATCATCAAGAAATATATTCATATTACTTTGTTCATATTTCTTTATTATTTGGATCCATATATATGTCATATGCACCACAAATAATAAGTGTATCATGATCCTTAACAAATGACTAGGTGGTAAAGTACATCAAGTTCAATAGGTAGTGTAGCATCGTAAATTGTCACTGGGACAATTTACACCTCATGTTTGTGCCCCTACTTTAGCACGTCTCCCCCTCATTTCCTATTTGGGTCCATTCAGTGCCTTAACTCCAATGTTTATGCCACATACACCTACCAAATGATCCTCTAGGGTTATGTCCTTCTCCTTGGGGATAATTTAAGGTCCCTGATTAAGGAGGACCAGGGCGCTAGCACCCTTGTTCCCCTCAATGCAACCCAAGTTTTAAGAGGAGGATATGACTTGTCTCTCCAGTGGGAAATGAATTTGGTGGCTCTATGCGACTGTTGGAGGATGACCTAATCGATAAATTCACCTAGATCCTCATATATAAAGAAATATGCTTAATTCATTTCAATCCTAAGACTCTAAGCATTCAACCTAAAGCATTCAAGCATTCAAGTGTTCATCATTAAGTATTTCCAGATATCATCAAGGTTGCATTTCCTTCACTCAACCATTTTGGAGCAAATTACATCATTCATATGCAAGCATATGTGTGTGATTAGGGTTTTTTCATGTTCATGCGATTTAATACAACATATGTGATTAGATTCAACAAGAAAAGCATCATTATTAGTCATTGCGGATCTGACGTATATCTTTCCATTATTTATTTCAGTATTTGCAATATTTTATTCAAGGTTAATTCCTAAATCGGGGTTTGACTTAGGCAAACCCCTATTCCCAACCTATTTCCCTTCTCTAGTGTGTGAAAGAACAAGTACGAAGATACGATTTTCATAATTGGCTTTATTTACAATGATGAATCAATCCCCCATTGGAGTGTGAAAAGTGCGGAGGACCAGAGCAACCACCATCCCAATCCTGAAAAAGCAGGAGCTCCTTTTGGGAATAGCTCCAAATACTCTTACAATCCTCAAATCCAAGTTTGTGGTTCGATCCAACAACTGTAGCTTACTATTCAAGCATTTTTACTTTGATTCCAACATATTTGCCCTAGTTTTAGCATCCTCGATAAATCAATTCAACTCAAGGGAAAGAAGATGCTCATCTAATATCCCTAGAATCTTATCAACATTTAGACATCTTAGGTTTACATCTATCAAATTCCTATCTTTCCCTAATGTATTGGTCCCTAAGTAAATATTAGCAGTTTACATCCTTCTTGTGGTGGAAACCCTAATTTTTCACCATTGCAGGTAGACATAGATCATCTTACCTAAAGTATGAAAAAATCTCCAATACATGTGGGAAGACTCTATCTTGATGAGATATGGGTAAATTATCATAGACACCCACAAATTCTTGACTAAAGCTTATCTTCTGTAAATGTGTCCAAACGAGGTTAAATATCTATAAAACGAGGTCAAATGATATGTGGATAAACTAAGGGTAAATCAATATCAACACTAAGAAAAAATGAATACCCAACACCCTTAGTCATTTTTTTCAATTAATTTAATAGGTTTTTGAATACCTTGTTGATTTAAAATTAATCATTTTTCCTTATAACCAAGATATTGTAAAACATTGAATTCTTAGCTATATTGACTAGAAACATTACATGATAAATATTCCTTGTAATAGTGTCTGTATCTAAATCTATGAGAGGCGTCACCTTCAAAAGAGTGAATATTTGTATGATAGTCTAAGGCTATTGCAATATACAACTTAATATCATTAGAGGAAATAGTGAAATATTTATTGTCATTGTTTTTGGTAATGTTTTTAGGACTTGATTTGTATAATAATAATCAATGAAGATATTATAGGCCTAATTAGATTTATTGTTGGATAGTTAAATGTTTTGTCCTTGTCAACTACTTGTTAAATTTTACATGAAGTATCATTAACTATCATTGCATGGTTCTTATTTTGAGGAATAAAATTAATTTTATAATGAATCTTGGATGGGATAAAAACTCATTACATGAATCCATGGATTCCCAAAATAAAACTATATACTAAAACTTTAGTCATCACATGGAAATTACTCTCAAGATTAATAGGCCTTAAAGTGATGGGTGAAGTGATGTACCAAAGAGAATATTGTATAATAAATATCAAACGATGTGTAGCCCAAAATTTTAGTAGATGAGAGTGACTAACATGGATCATACCTAGAAATTCTTTACAACACAATTTAATTTATACCTATAACATCCACTAATTCGTAATTTTCTATAATATATACATAATAAAATGTAGTATGAGGTATATATTCATAAATTACATGTGGATGTGGAAATTCATTCATTGAGATTAAAATAGAATTTCTAATTATTCTCATACCCCAAATGCACATGCCAAAGCCTAAAATTATTTAGCAATATAACTAAGGAATTGTTACCAACTTTTTATCACACCTAAATTTGCTGACATGTTACGAGCCTTATATATTGCAGCTAAAAGAGGTACACAATTTTTTTTTCATTTTCTCCATCTTTACATCATTGTTTGAAAGTAAAAGTTTGTTGCAAGAATTTTAATGAAGTAACAGCTAGATTGGATTGGAGAGATGTGGAAATATGTAAATTTTTTATTGCATCCATAGATAAACATGTAAGTTATACAAAGTATTCATTTTCAGATATGCAATGGTTTAAACCAAACAAGCAATATTCAAGTTCAACATTGCATAAAATACATCTTTATTTATGAAAACAAATGGTTTACAAGATCCCACACAAGTCATGGGAATAGATGAGAAAAGATCTTATTGATCATAGAAATGTAAACACAAAAGAAATAGAAGAATGTTTGAAGAAAGAAAAGAAAGAACCCATCATTGCCTAGATAGGTTGATGAGTTATGAACAAGATTCTTCTGATCAGTGTCATTGATCCAAGCATCTCATTGTTCACCCCATGTGATAACCTGAAAGAGAGATAAAATAGTTTTGTTAGAGCTCTGGGTTATTCCTTTCACTCCTACATACACAATGCTACTCCTAGTGTGCCTACATTGCTATATTAGATTCAGAACAGAAGAAAAATAGTGCAGATATGATGTCATGAGAAGTCTGAAAGAACCATGTTTTTATCTAACTTGTTTTGATTAATAAAAAATAGGTTTTTGAAAGGAACCCGGAACCTTGTTACAAAGAAGGAGAAAGATAAATCATAAAAGAGGCATAAAACAACAATGCCTGATCACCCACACATAGAATAATTCCCAGTCAAAACAAAAAGGGAACACAAGACAAAGGAAGCAACACTAGACAACCAAAGGAAATCACAAAGACAGCACAAGGATAGCTAAATGTTTCTCATAAGTTCTTCAGCATGAACCACCATCTGCTTCATATTGATCATAGAATTTTTCATTTCTTCCAGCTCTTTTTCCTTGATATCAACATGTTTCTGAGCATTGGCCCTTGTTCTTTTTTTGTGACCCTTCTTGTCCATATGATCCTTATCATCCTCCTTGCCTTTAATCTATTCAAATTTGTTATCAGGATGTTAATATGGTCAATAATGGCCTTAAGGATCTGGAAGTTTTGCTCAGCAATCCTCTTCACAGTAAGCTCCATCCTATCCACTATGTTGACCAGATTGTTCAGGTTAGTATCCAGACCCTTAGCATCTTTATTCCCTTCCAGCTCCTTCACCTTCTTTTCAGTTTCCAGAATTTTACTAACCATAGCCTCAATTGCTTCAATCTTGTTAATAGCAACCATTAATTCTTTTACATTTTCAAAGAGAGGCTTCTCGCCCATAGTAGCCTTTTTTATCTCGCCGTTTTGCTAATGACCTCACAAAAACCCTTGATGTTGTCATTACCAATCACCATGACCATCATTTTGATTTCCCATGTTGTTCTCCTGACCCTCATTCTACATTTTTTGTGTGCTTAGATTCTCCCCATGATCACCATCTAGCATTTCATCTTCCTCCTTACCCTTCTTATTATTGGTTTTTTCACCCTCGGTATCCTCATCAAAAGAAATAATAATCTTCCTTTTCACCTTGTTTATCCCCTTATGGGTCTTCTTGGTCCTTTGGGTTTGCTTACCCATACCCTTTCTCTTCTTTCTTTTTATGAATTTATAATCAAAAGACTCATCCTCAAAGTCCGAAAGGTCAAAATCCATAGCAATCCCCTTGCTCTTTCCCTTGGTCTTCCCCTTGTTGCTGAACTCCTCAGACTCACCTTCAGTTTCAGAGTAGAGATTGAACCCACTATTCTCACTTTTAGTATCATCATCCCTAATTTTTTTGCCTTTACTAATGGGTTTCTCAATAGTTTTCCCCTTCAACAGCTTATAAACTAAAACCATCAAACCCTAGTGGATAGCATGGTCTCTTTGAGAGTCTTTATGCACTTCTCTAATAGTATGATCCATAGAGAAAGCAAGATAGTGAGGCAGACTGACCTTGTCACCATGATGAAAGTGATTAAGCAGCACAAAATGATGCCCATAAGCCCTTGTGAATCTCCCATCCAGAGTAATGTAGTTGATGGTTGCAAACAGCACAAACCTCCATGGCCTGCAAATACACTTAGGGGAATGGTAGGGATTATCCACCACCAAGTTCCTTTTTTCTCCATCAGTGATAGGAAACCTATCCACGGCCTTGTCAGACACACTTCAATCTCTATAAAATTCAATACCTTCTTTAACCATACCCGTAGCTTCAACAATGACATCTTCGTCCACCTTCTTCATCTAGGTACCAACAAGAATCTTACCATTATTCCAGTTTTTTATGAAATGCTTAGTGACAGTAGGGTCTTTTCAGTAGAGCCTTTCCATAAAAACACTCAAGCCTCCCTCTTGAAGATTCTCCCAGACTTCATTGTTTTTCTTCCTATCTGAGCAAGAAGCCGGATCAAAGCTCTTTTTATTACCTCCCATATTACCCTTAATTTCACAATTCTTCCTTATCTCAACTCTGTTATTTTCTCTATGATCTCTCTGAAGAAACCTAATAATTTTGTTGTTGATATAAAGAACCACCCAAAATCCATGCAAAGTAAATATGATATGACTAATAATAAAACAAGCCTCACCACCGTAGTGAACAATCATAGAAAAATGAGGAAAAGGCATTAGAAATTGTGATTAGCAAAGACACATTGCTTCATCTAGATACGGTCCAGTTCAATCAAAGATTTTGCCTTGCACTTGAGATTACTCTCACCATAAAGGGCAATTATTTTGTCAGAGCGGCCAGCTAGGTTGGCAGCCCAATCAGTACACTTGTTGGCTTCTCTATATACATGTGTGAAAATACACATTTCAAAAGTTTCACTAATTTCCTTTGTAGTTTTTATAGCATTGTGTATAGACCAAGAGGGAGGGAAAACATTATTCAAGCAATTAATAATGTTCAAAGAATTGCCTTCAACCAGTGCAATTGGAATCCTTAGCAAGAACCAACCCATTATAAATAGCAATGGCCTCGGCAACATGGTTGGTTTCATTACCTATAAGAATACATTTGATAGCTTTGCATGTTCCCCCTTCATCCCTTAAAACCACACCACACCCTGCATTGCCAGGGTTACCCTTGGAAGCACCATCAAAGCTAATTTTCATCCATCCATGAGGGGGGCATTCCCATCTCGCCTCTTCTCTAGGATTAGCATGTATGATGTCACTCTCATTTATTCTCCAATTCTTGAAAATTATGTTATCATCTTGATCTTTGGGGTTCGTTATTCTACCAGTGATGTAGAGGTTCTCCACCATATGTCTTTTGATTTTCTCAAAAATAATTTGAGCTTATCTAACTTGTTCTGATTAATTAAAAAAGTAGGTTTTCAGGACCCGAAACCTTTAACAAAAGAAATTAAGATAAGACACCAAAAAGATCAGTGCTTAAGGACCGCATACAAAAAGACTGGCAAAAAGCCAGTGAACTGAAAGGACAGCAAAACAAACAACAGCAAAGAAACTAAGGAGGGGCTACACAGAAATTTTCTTCAACAAGTCCTCCACTTTTGTCACCAACTCATTGTAAGTAGCCCCAACAACTTTAAGGTCTTCCAGATCCTTGTTAGGTTTTTTGTCCTTCTTTTTGCCTCTGGTACGGGTTCTGGGGCCTTGAGCTTCCCCTGTTCCTTCCATTTCTGGGTCGATGTCCAAGATCTCCTTTTCATCATTTAGTTTACTGATGAGAGTGTTGGTGTTGTTGGCTAAAATCTTCAGGATGCTAAGGCTTTATTCAGCAATGTTCTTCAAGCACTCCTCAATTTTAACAATTTTGCTGATAGTTTTCATGAGAGTGTTGTCATTAGTGTCAGCAAGATTCTTTCTTTCCAGTAAATCCTTCTCAATTTTTTCGAACCTGGGGTTGAAAGCATCTCTTATGTCTTCAGCTTTAGCGATGGTACTTTTTCAAGTCCTCTATGAAGTTGGCCATGGTCTTCCCCTCCCCTGTATTGATGGTTTCCAGGATCAATATTATGTTATAGAGTTTTTTATTTTCATCCACGGCTTTCTTGTAACCATTGATGAGCCACTCCATAGTTTCCGTGAAACCATGCAAACCCTCGGGGGGAGGGTTAGAGGGGGGGTCAACTTTTCTAGGAGTAGCCTTTTCCTCTTTAGGGGTGTGCTGGATGGTTGTGTCAATAGCCCTAAGAGCCTCTTCCATGGTCTCCTCTTCCAGATTCTGATCATCTTCCAGGGCCCTTACCTGCTTATGGGCTTCTGGTTCCTTAACAATACCCTCTTTCTTCTTATGCATTTTCCTGGCTTGGGTGTGAGCTTTAGCCTTCTTCTTTGGCCGCCCTTGAGGGTACTCCTCCTCAAAGTCGTTTGAAGCCTCCTCTTCCGAAGAAATGTTAATTAGGGACCTACCTTTAGGCTTTTTGCCCTTAGAAGATGAGGGTCTGGTTTTGATATATTTCCTCTTCTTCCCACTTTCATAATCCAAGACATCTATGTTGTCCTCAGCATCAGTTGAAGGGTCACTTTTAGACTCCTCTTCCTCTGAGAAGGCAAGGTCAGACCCCTCATCCTCAGAATCCGTAAAGGGTTGCATCCAAGCAATTTGGTTGGCATTAAGATGCTCATAGATTAGTACCATAAGGCCTTGGTGCATGGCCATATCACCCTGTGGGTTCTCTTTGTAGGCCTTGAGGGACGCATTCATCGAATAGAGTAGAAAATAAGGGAAGTTAACCTTATCATTGTGCCTAAAGTGATTCAGTAGAACAAAGTGATAACCATAAACTTTAGTGAACCTACTGTCTAGAGTGATGTATCGCATTAAAACAAAGAGGACTTCCTGCCAGGGTTTGGCAAAATCCCTAGGCGGGTAGTAGGTTTTTCTCAACTTTATCAGTCGTTTATTCTCTTTCTCAGTGATCGGGTATCTTTCAATAGCTTCCCTACTGACTTTCCTATCTTTGTAGAAGTTGCACCCTTCTCTTGTGAGGCCCGTAGCTTGAGAAATTAAATCTTCATCAATTTCTACAGTTTGGTCTCCCATTTTCAGCATGCCCTTCTTCCAATTTTTACAGAAAAAACTTGTAATCATGTCATCTCCACCGTGGAGTCTCTTCATGAATTTCGAGAAGCCACCCTTCTACAGAATACCCCAAACCTCCTCCTTCTGTTTCCATTCTTTACAGCTACTTGGTTCATATCGCCTCCTGTTACCACCCATATTGTTGTTGTTTGACACCAAATTTTGAAACTTGCAGAGTAGATTAGCTAGTGAGCTTTTCAGAACTATCAAAGTCACCCAGAAAGCATGGGAACTTATGGCATTGGTAATATAATAAATGAGTCTCTCATTATTATAATAGCTCAAAGTACTCGAGTCAGTTCTTTTCATAATTATCTTGTCCATCAAGTATCTTAGGAGTACTTCTATAATGATCATAGCAAATGATTTGCCTGACATCTTCAGGGAGTCCTTGTTCTCCCATCCACATGGTAATTGCTTCCTTATTAACCACTGTAGTGGCAGCCCAGTCAGTAAAGCCATTGGCCTCCCAGTAAATGTGGGATATGTAGCTTTTTTAAAAGGTACTGATAAGGTCTCTACTAGAGGGTTTTGAGACCCCCTTGAGACAGTCAATGATATTATTTGAGTCCCCTTCAATCCATAGGTGGGGACAATTCCATTTTTTAGCTAGGGGGATACCTTGGACAACAGCCATAGCTTCGGCTTTATGATTAGTTTGAATTCCAATAGGGACAGCAACCATTTCCTTACACATTTCTTTGTCATCTCTTAGAACAGCTCCACAACCTGAAGGACCCGGGTTACCTTTGGCAGCACCATCAAAATTAACTTTGAACCAGCCATGAGGGGGGGTTTGCCATTTAGCTTCAAGCCTTTTGTTATGATTGAGGTTTGGACTGTCGGTGCTCTTCATGTTCCAAACCCTTAAAATATTTGCTTCCAGTGTATTGTTTGAAAAACAAGGACCCTCAATGATCTCTATATTTTCCTGAATCGTCCATTGGATTTTCTATAACACAATATCCTGATTGAGGGAGATATCCCTGAAGATTCAATTGTTTCTTTCTTTCTATAGTCCCTATAGGATGTGGGGAAGCGAGAGCTACCACAAAGATCTCAAAAAAGAATTAGTCCATTTTATGTTCTAGGAAGAAAACAGATCTGTGATGGTGTTGGGAAACACCCAGGCAATGCTAAAGCTATTGAGAAATCTTTCCCATATTGAGGCTGAGAAGGGGTAGTGAATGGAAAGGTGGTCCACAGACTCTTCTTCCTGAAGGCACAGAGCACATCTATTAGGGATAGCAAAGCCTCTGTATTTAAGGTTGTCAAGGGTCAAGATTTTATTATGGAGGATGGTCTAGAAGAAGAAATTGATCTATGGGGTAAGGCCTCTAATCCAAACTTTAGACCAGAAGGGATTACCTAAAGGATCAGGGAATAGAACATAATACATAGTGGAAACAGTAAGGATACCTTTGGGATCATGTTTCCAAATCAGGGAGTCAACCTCTTTGTTCAACCAAACCATAGACAAATGGATCTTGAGCTTAGAGAGGCTTGGGTGGATGCTTTCAATATTCTGCTATTCGTTACCAGTCTAGTACTCAGCAACTAAGGAGCCAAAATATCTTATACAAGAGGGAGCATAGGGGGCCCATTCATTGATTTCTACCAAAGTTTTATCAAAAAGCCAGGGATCCTCCCAAAATTTAACTTTCCTACCGTTTCCAACTTTCCAGATCACTCCTTTAGCTATACTTTCTTTACATTTAGAGGCATAATTCCATATGTGGGAGCCATTAATACTAATATCTGAATTGATAAATGAAGAAAGGGAAGAGGACTGAAGAGAGTACTTACTTCGCCAAATTTTACACCATTCAGTATCAAGATGAAACATTATCCAGACTTGTTTGGACAGAAGAGCTTCATTTAGTGTTCGGATCCTCCTCAGGCACAGACTGCCATGGCTCTTTGGTTTATAAACCTAGTCCCAAGCCACCAAGGACATTCTTTTCTTGTCCTCAACCCCAGACCAAAGGAATCTTCTTTGGATTTTCTTGATAGCATCATCATACTTAACTAGAATTCTAAAAAGGCTAAGAGCATATATCGGAATACTTAGAAGAGAGGCTTTAAGAAGTTGGAGCTTTCTAGCCTGACTTAGGAGGGCTCCTTTCCATCCAGCTAAATTTTTCTGGAATTTGTCCACTAGAGAATTCCAGAAGGAGTCAGGAGGAGCAGTGCCCATAGGGAGACCAAGGTAGTTTGTAGGAAGATCGGCAATCCTGCACTCCAGGATTCTATTGATTCTTTGTTGTCTTCTCTCCAGGGTATTGATGAAAAAAAAATCACTTTTAGTCCAATTGATAAGCTGACCCGACGCAGAGGCAAACTTACAAAGAGTACTCTTCAGAGTTTTAGCTTCAGAAATACTAGATTCCCAAATGATAATAGTATTGTTGACAAATTGTTGATGAGAACAGACAAGATCCGCAGAGGAAGGGTGGAGACCCTTAAAGGGGCCTTGCAAAACCAAATTTTCCATACTCCTTCCAAAACATTCTGCCATAATAATGAAGAGGATGGGAGAAATAGGATCCCCTTGCCTAAGACCTCTAGAGGCTTGGAAAAAAGGAGAAGGTGAACCATTGATTATAACAGCAAAAGAAGCAGATACAGGTTTTCATTTCATATCCATCATGTATGTGGGTTAAAATGGGCTCCCGAAGGGGTTGAGCTCAACATACATGTCACTACTCATAGGGTGACACTAATCAGCTATCAAACATGAGACACAGTTGTATCCATGGTCTCATATATTGGCATTCAGTGACATATAAAATTTGTCATCCAATGTCAACACATACAACAATGAATAAAATTGTGTCCCACGATCAATAGGAGACTAAAGCCATCATATGAGAAAAGGCAAACATACAGTGCTCCAAGACACAAATCATTAAAGAACAATTCAACCATATACTTTGCACACCAACAATCAATAAAGGAAAGCTCTCATAACCATAACAGGGTCACCACAAGACATAGCCTTCAGAACCATAAGCATATTTTGAGCCAATTAGCATCCCATGCCTATTACATGAAATCAAGAAGCATTCATAATATATGACAAAAAGATGGTCATAAATTATACCAAAAGAGACCAATGAAAGGAGTCACAAGGATAACACATATTATGGAGCAACATATCATACTCGTAACAACTTAAAGGTAGATTCTTAGGGGCAAAATGAAGGCATGATATTACTGTTAGATAGTCATGGAATTTCCATAAGTCAGCATACTTTAAAATCAATGAGAAGACAATCCATTCAGATCACTATCCCAAAAAGAATTTACAAGAGCATTGACTTCATCTTTAAGGAAAAGCAGTGCCAAGCTTACTCTCGGCTTCAAACCTGAGTGTAAAGATATTATAACAACATATCCAAGTTTTAGAGATATAGTCATGAGGACAGCTAGAAGATTGCATAGGATAGCTAGGGTTGATCATAGCTATATAACAATCACACTGCTAATAAGGAGCATCAAAGTCACAATCACTGCATAAGAGACAGCCATGAAGGTAGTTATAGTCATATGCTTAAGACAGAGATCTCGAGTCAAAGAGTTATTTACAGTTGATAAGTCATTAAAAGTCCAAGAGAACAGTCTGAGTAGTCACAATGCTTGGAAGGTTTCTCAAAAATGACAGTGAAAACACAAAGTCATAGCATGAGTATAGAAGTCCTAATGCTAGCATACATGGAGAAGAATCTAAAGGTCTAAAACCCAAACCAGTAAAAACTAGACTCGGAATCTGAGTGAACAGTCATAGGAGTATCTGCAATGTCATACCAAACATGAAGATAGTGATATTACCCATGAAAGGTTCATTTAAAAGAAACTCAAAAGTCATTCTTGTGCATCCATCAGGGCTTATAGCAGCAGACGGTTTAGGAAGATTAGAACATACAAAGAATAGTTCATAAATAACTATTAGTTATGAGGACATTAGAAGACAGTCTTAACAGTTTTGAAAGCATTTTGATATTCCAGATAGAAGATCATAGTATGAGTTAGTAGTTGGAACTCACATAGACATATATTCAAGTCAGCAAAATATTATGCATGCAGACCTTTCTATTATTTTGCTTCATCACCAAGAGCTTGTTAAGTATTAATATGTAGATTCCTCAACATGGTCACTATAACAATGAACTTCAGCCACAATCATTGAAAGACAAATTTAGGAACATCCTAATAACTATCCTAGCATCTTATGAACAGACAAAGATGCAAAATAGTGAGTTGAGAGTATCCAGGCCCTATATGTGGCATGCCAATACAAAAAAATGATAAGCTTCCATAGTTACAAGACACAGCTATAACAATCATAACTCAGTCATAATCAAAGTTGTAATAGTCATGAGTACAATTTTAGTGGTTTAAGACCCTCATTTTTTAGCAGATCAAAGAATCAGTAATGACCTTCTTGATGAAGCAAAAGGAAATTTCCATGGGGTATGCATAATTCATTGTCCATTATGTGGACAGAGACATAAAGAAACCTTTAACACTGTCATTAAGGTATTCATGAATCATAAAAGAACAATTACCAATATGTGGTAGTCATACATGCATTAATCATTCAAAGATCAAGAATATCCATAACAGTCATATTATCATGTAAGATACAAAGCGAGCAGTCTTCAGTAATCAAATCACAATGAACAGCTATATGAGGTTTTCCAAAACAAGAAATGATCAAAGTCAATATGGGTAAAAAGAGCAACTTGGTCTCAATACTTGTAGAAATATTTTATTATGCATGTGAATATTAAGGAGTAATAATAGTATTGCAAACCATAAGCAAAAGATGTCAATAACACAATAACACTCTCAAGCCATAATTCAGATCTGGGCATGAAGTGACAGAAAATAATATGGTTATTATCATATAAGGTAATGATAACTATGTTCTTACTGTAGTAGCACAATGATAGTGGAGTCAATGTGAACTTTTAGACATAGTTTTGTGTGTGATGAACATGTTGATCATCAAGGAGAATCATTGTTATAGGGAACACACAATCAATGGACACAAGGGAATCTCAGTCCATCATGCAATTACAATGAATTAGTATCCCAGTCTAAATGAAAATGGCCTCAACAAGTATACCGTCCTAGAACAGTGAGTAAAGATTGAAGTAACAGTCCTATAACAAAAGACAGTATTAGTATCTTGAAGTGCATTGAAACCCTTAGAAGGTTTCAGGCTACATAGAAACAATACTCAAATAACCATTCATTGTCAAAGGTTCATAGAGATCAAAGGTAAGGCTAAGAGACAATGAAAAATAATAAAAAGTCACGGATCTGTCAAACCAAATACATAGTGAAGGGACATAAAGTGTCATAAACAATGAGTTTAACAAATGCTTGAAGGGTTTTTAAACTTAGACATTCAGCAGCCATAATCACAATAATGGGGTTCTAAATCAAAAAATATACCGTTCATCATTACAATGAATAGAGGGTGTTGTTTTTATTGTTAAAAACGGAAATGATGAACAATGGTGAATCTCATAAATCTCAGACAAGATACAATTTATAAAATCATGTTGAGCATAAAAAGGGCAGCTTGTAAACAATGTTTAGGGTTTTTGTCGAAATAATAACACAAATTACTGATAAACCATTAATCCTCATCATAATATTGCACTCAAGGATAATAGAAACAAAAAAGGAAAAAACTCGTACCAAGCAAAGAAGAAGTTCGAGCTCATACAGAAAAAAACCTTCAAAGTCATGCTCCAACTCAAGCCCTAGTTTGTGCCACAAAGTGCATGCATGGTGGCCACAAAGGAAGCCTTCTTCATGAAGGCAGAAAGATGAAGCAATGCATATGATATTAGGGTTTGAAGATTTTTTTTGTTGTTGCTTTTTTCATGCCCTAATTTTTAGGGAAGTCTTTTGTTTTGTTTTTAAAGAAAGAAAATTACATGCATAATGTGCCTGAGGTCAAGACTTAAGTCTTGTGACCTAGGTTTGTAAAACTCGCCCATGCATATGAGGGCTAAAAGAACAAACATGTTCTTTTTCTTTCTCTAGATTATTGTAAATTATAATCTAATATATATTAATTAAGGTTTGAGTTATAAAAATAAAAAAGAAAACCTTAATTAATATATATTAAGTTATAATAAAAGCACTTATTATTTCTTTGAGATAAAGTGTAATTTATAATTAATATAAATTTATTAAAGATTTATTTCTTATAAAAATCTTAATATATTTATATTAAATTATAATATTAATCAAAAGAGAAATAAATAATTTAATTTAGCACTTTAAATAATAAAACTAATTATTTTATATTTAAAATCTTAAATGAAATTATTCTAACCGATAAAAGAAAGGAGCTCATCACATCATGCAGTTTTTTCAGTGAGGGTGGTTTTTGTTTTATTCCAACTATATTTGGCACAACAGGGCATGCAGACTTTTGAGACAGTTTTGCTTTTTCCTTCTGAGCTATTTTTGGTAGAGTAGCATGCAAAATTACAAAAAGAGGGACTTTTTCAGTTATCAACTATTTTTTGCATCTTGGAGTTCTATTTTCAGCAAAGGGGGATTTTTTCTTTTTAGAGCTATTTTTGGCACATAGATATGCAGATTTTTGGAATGAGAGTTTCCTTTTTCAGTGGATCTATTTTGGGCAAGATTGGTAGTTCTATATTTGGTAGTGGGAGTTCTTTTTCATGCAGTTTCAGTTAGAGGCCTTTTTTGAGCATCAATGGCTATTTTTGACATATTTTGGCATGAGTTTTTTTAGCTTTTTTGGGCAAATTCGCCCAAGGCTTTTTCTCATGTAGATTTTTCTATTAGGGTTTTTTTGAAGAAGATGTACATGATGGGTTATATATATTCTCTCAACTTTTTTTTTCCTATGCTTCTTTCTTTTCTGCTACACACATAGCAGAAAAAGTATTGTATCTCAACACTTTTTTCAATTTTCAGCATTGTAATAGAGATTTTTTTAGTTTGCAATACAGAGTTTTAGTTTCCTTGTCAATTATTCTTATTTTCTCATTGTCAGTTGAGTGATTTGATAGATTTATTGTGATTTAATTTCAAATCCTTTGCTCTGTCTCATTTTATGCTTTGCAGAAATAAGACGATTTCATAGTAAATTCAGGTTGTGGGTGGTGTTCATCTGGTTTCCAATTCTTTGCATGTTGTGAAAAAACACTTTTCCTACATGCAAAAGTTGGATAACTTTGAGCCTTTGCATGAAATGTTTATGAATTTCATGATCTTATTTGATTTGTGAAATAATTTTTGGTCTTTGTTGCAGTCGGTTATAGTTTTAGGACAGCAAGTAGAACTGCATCATTTTGGTGTATCACCTCCATTAGGATAGGTTTTTCGTCACATGCAAGCATTTTTCCCTTTTTCTCATAAGAAGTTAGTTGTAGGAGATCCATCAAGACAGGAAGTCCGCCTGGTCTCTGAAGATTCACCTTCAACTTGAGCAACCCACAGGCTCGAAGGTGTTTCCATGTTTCACAAGATTGCTTGGTTTCGCACTTAGCATCACGGGTGCAATCCTTAGTGACAAAAGGAACAAAAAGTAGGAATAGGACAAAGTTTAGTACGAGTTAAAATTAGCAAGGATAATAGAATATATGATATATACCCTCAACATAAGATGTATGATACATATTTAAATAAAAAGCACATGCAGATCATGTGTCTCTTTCACAACAATTGTAGATATGGTAGACCATGTGAAGGAGAAGTGATTAAAGGTAAAGTAAAATTAGGATCAAGAACATTATTGTCAATTTCCATAGGATAAGTATGTAACATGTGATAATAATAATAAAGTGAAGAGAGTGCAAAAATTTTAGGGTAATGGAGAGGATTGTAGCCAAGCAAATTTTAAAACAAAAAAGAACACTAGTGCATTATAATGTGCTAGCATTATAGTTTTAAAATACAAATTCATGATGTGTTAGTGTTATAATACAATAATATAATAGTGCTAATGCATTTTAACTACATCAAGAACACAAAAATACCTAACATGCACCTTTTTTTTTAATTTACTATATTCACATTATAATACACATGCACTTCATTTGAAGTTGCTTTGTAATCCCACCCTTAGGCTTGTATTATCCTTATAAATATAATCAAAATTCCATTAGACTTACATTAAAGATCTTCAAAGACATGTTCTACATAAAATATATAAAAAGAAAGGAAATGTCAAGCACACTCCATTAAGTTTGCACATTTTTTAAGACATTATTCTAAAACTGTCATGATGAAATCAACATTTTTCTTACCTTTTTAACCATGTAACTTTACCTATAATTTAAATATATTAATTTTTTAAATACTTTTGTTAGTTTCATCAATTTTCACCACCATCGTATATATAGCTTTTTTCTTTTCATTTTTTATTTGTTCATAAAAATTTGAAACAAATTAAATTTTTATATTCTAAACTCAATTATTTACACATATAAAATGTATTGATATATTTTATTGGTTTTTTTTTAAAATAAAGAAGGGAACACACTCAATGTTCCATATTTTAGGATGTGTCCACTTAAAATATAGTAAAAAAACACATATTGACTAAAAAATTATTCAAGGTCATATTAGAGGAACTTTTAGGATGATAGAATTAGGGGAATGTAGTTTGGGGAAATGGAGAAAATTTTAGAACTTTTAGAGATCCTTATCACAAAGAATGGAGAAGGAAACAAGTTTTTTTTCTCAAGTTTTGATTACAGCCATAATAGGGCTTTAAATAGGACTAGTGTTTATATCAAAGGTAGATCAAGATCAAAATATTCCAAAGAAAAAGGTACACTTGAAAAATTAAATTTTTCTATACAAATGAGGGTTCTAGATTCTAAATTTTAGAAGATCATTTAAGAATTCAAGATAGTGAGAGAGATGTCATTTTGTTATCCAAAAGCCAATTGAGAAACATGGTATTACTAGCTCAACGTAGATATACTGGATTCGCCTCTTTCTTTAGATAGCAATGATCTCAAAGGAAAAGAAATAATAGTCAAGTTTTGGAACTCTCATTTCACTGGGTTAATGTGTTAGACTAGACCAAGGATCATTGGCCAAA